>NC_091288.1:55531424-55831424 GCF_032444005.1 Ranitomeya imitator | reverse complement strand
ATGACCATAAGGTGCTTTCTCTGACGGGAGCACATTACGCCATGTAACGCTTGGTTTACTAAAACTGTTCTGGTGTCAGGGTCAGAGGCCTCATGACTTGTTGCCACGAGCCTTTATTTATGTGTGATTATTAGTCACCATGTAGAGCACTGACTTATCAGCTGTCTGTTTTCTTGGTCTACCAGCAATCAGATGCTAGCAACTTCCTCTACTGAAGGCAATGCAAAACTACTGATCTGAACCATTGTGGTTTTGTGGTCAGATTCCACTTTGCACTCTGGTTAAAGCAATGGGAAATTGATATGTACAGTGACTTAACACAAGTTTCAGCTACAAAAATAAATAAATATTTAAAAAAAAATCCTTTAAAAGAGTGGTTACAGTCTTTCCCACTACTTGGATAGACATTAATATTAAGGCTGAAAATTGACAATCAACATTCACTTTACATCCTGCAATCACTGTGAATGTGCAAACTGCATTGGGGTGAACAATTGTTACCTCCTTTTTTTCTTCCACTTTTCAGTTTGCTTTATCGTCATCTGTTTACACATAATGATGTACCCCAATAGTTTGGCGCACCGTCTGACCTAACTCTGCTATTCTCGCCTGCCCCTAATCCAGTGCTGCCTCTCCTCTGCTGCGCTGTTCCTTTTTGACAGGTTGCAAAGGCGACATCATGACTGCAACCCTCGTGATTGGCTGCAGTGGTCTTGTGCCCTGTAGTTATGCGATCACTGCTGCAACCTGTCGACAAAGGCCAGAGAAGGAGTTGGCGAGTTATTTTTCTAGAGCTTGAACTTTTTGGAATAAGATCAATTTACCCCGGACAACCCCTTTAATGAAATCTGTGAACTTGATAATTGGTTCCTTATAGAAGCTGCTTTCACCTGGGGTTCTTTACTGCAAAAATAATTTGCACTTTGTACAAACTACATAGTTTTTGCTGTAACTTCACTAAAATCAATGCAAAATCCAGTGTTTCCAATCAGTGGCCACTGTTTGACTGCAGCTTTCACATTTCCATTCTATAAGAAGACACATTATAGAATTGACATGCCATGGAGTGAAAGGGAACCTGTCGGGCAATCCGTACTGCCCAAACGCTCTGGGGTTTCAGGGAAAAATCTACTTTGAAGTTGGCCGACTCTTCCCAGTGCTGCTGCAGATGATTTGCCATCATTGTCGGCAGCACAGCTGCCTGTGTAAACATAATCTGCGCTGCCGAGAGCAGTGGCGGCCTGTGAACACAGAACAATATAGCGCAGATCGTGCAGGGTAAGTGAACCCGAACACTGGTGATTTTCTGAATGACAAGCCTCTGAAAACCTGATTACATTCATCGTCAGCAAGCAGAGTTCTGAGAACATGGAGGAAATGGGAAACAATATATTACGGTACATAAGACAACATGTCTCCTTTAAAGCTATGTGCACACGTTCAGGAATTCATGCAGAAAATTCCTGTGGAAATCTGGACATTTCTGCCAGATTTCCGCATGAAATCCGCATGCGTTTTTTTGCGCGTTTTTTCCCAGACATTTCCCAATGCATTAGACAGTGGGAAATCCGCAAAAAAATAATGAACAGGTTCATTATTTTTCCGCAATGCGTTTTTCATGCGGAAAAACGCACGTCATGTGCACAGAAATTGCGGATTCCATTATAAATGATGGGATGCTTAATGTATGCCGATTATTTGCGGTTTTATAGCGTTTTTATAGCGCAAAAATGCTAAAAAAACGCAAATAATCTGCAACGTGTGCACATAGCCTAAAAGTCTTTTCCCCAAATTTAAGTCCCTTTTTGTTCTTTACCCCAGAGGGGTCTGAATAGTCAGATTTTTAGTGGATTGCGTTTCTTGACATATCAATTAAAACTCTGCTGAGCCGCCTCTGAGCAATCCAGGGTTGTGTAGGAGGGAAACAGTGCGGCTGACATTCATCATGGCTGCTGAATAGCTATGTCGTGTATACAGATCATTTTTCCAGCAAGTCGTGAATTTGCAGAAACCCTTAAAAATGAAATGATGACATTGAGCACAGAATTCAGATGTTCCAAAAACAAAAAAAAGTCAGTCATGCTTACCGACACCAGGTCACAATACTAATGTCCTGCAGGATGCAGCAGCCCCCCGGTGATGAAGACGGGGGAAGCATTGATGCAAAATACTGATTTAAACAACCACTCGCACACCGACCATTCATGGAGGGGGCGGCTGCATTTTTAATGCACATGGATGAGGCTTGTGTAGGGCGCCACTCACACAGATGTAATGCACAGTGTCCGTTACAGACTATTAATGACGCCCATACTGCTAGATCAGTGGAGCTGCCCCCACCGCAGTGACGGCACCGAAAGCCGGCCTGTTACACCCTGCAAAAGATAAAATGTACAAAAAAAGATTTCAGCCACCTTAGAAATTTGGTGTTGATGTGAGAAGAGGAACTGAAATTTGGTTTCCCATTGAAGATTTATTTTAAAGGGATATTTCCATCTAACACTTACAGAATCTCTAAGATTTGCTGTCCTTTCACATAATATTTCTCAAATGGTCTTGCTGACTTTATCCCCAACAGCAAATTAAAATTGCTTTCAGTGCACATACTAGTCTGATTTATTCCAATTCTCAGGCTATGTATCTTGCCTTTCACTCTTTTGTAGTAGGTAGGTTTTCAGCAGCATTCTGCTAGTACAATAGGAGCTGGAACTCTCATTGCCCTCGCTTCTGAGCTTTCATTGCGCCTGTCTCCGATCTAAAAGTCTGCATCAAAGGCAGGAGCGGAGGCCTACAGACCTGCCCCACTTACTGTAATGCATCTCTACAGATAATACTTGACAGCAGGCAGCTGGTCAGACAGAAGTAAGCACTTAGTGGCCGCCACTTTGTAGTGCTTTTTCAGGATCAGTAAAACTTTTTTTTTTTATTTTAAAGCAAATAATTTGGAAATCACTTTCTCATTATAATATTTATCTATACAACCCCAATTCCAAAAAAGTTGGGACATTTGGTAAAGTGTAAAGAAACCAAGGAGGCAATGATTTAGAAATCCATTATTGCCATATTTTGTTCACGGCAGAACATGGAACTAAGAAAAAAATGAGCTAATTTAGAAACTGATGGCTGCAACACATCTCAAAAAAGTTGGGACAGGACCGTGTCTTCCATTGTGTAGCATCATCTCTACTTTTTCGAACTGGGAAGTGATAAGACCCAATTGCTGGAGTATTGAGAGAGGAACGTTCTCCTATTCTTTTCTGTAGGGTTCTCGCTGCTCCACAGTCCGGGGTCTTTGATGGATTTTTCGTTTCATAATGTGACAAATGTTTAATTTTAACGAATGGTCCTAGACTGCAGGCGGCCGATTCATCCCCTAAACCCTTCATTTGTGAAGCTGTGCTGCTGTGATGGGTGCAGTACCTCCCCTGAAACAGGCGCTGTCTGGATGGGAGCATATGTTGTCCTGAAACCTCTATATAATGCTCTTCACTGATCGCGTCTTTCAAGATGTGTAAGCTGCTCCGGCCATAGGCAGTAATGCAGCCCCTACCGTCAGAGATGCAGGAACTGGGCGCTGATAACAAGCTGGAGGGTCGGCAAACTGTGCTTAGGCAATGATTTCTGGAAGTATTCCTGAGCCCATGCGGTGCCACCTGAGGGCCCGTAGACCGTGAGCATCCATAATTGACTCATGATTTTTCTGATATTATGTACAATAGATGGCGGGAGATTCAAAACCTTTGCAATTTTACCTTGAACATTTTTCTGAAATTGTTCCATCATTTTTAGACGGCAGTTCAAATTGGTGAACATCTGACCTTGTTTGCTTCTGAGAGACTCTGCCTCTCTAATATGCTTATTATACACAGTTCTGTGACTTAGTTGAAATTTGACCCTCCAGCTGTTTTTTTTTCATTAATATATCACTTACTTTTCCTGCCTTTTCTAAACCTTGTCTCCAGTTTTTGTTTGTTTTTTTTAGATGTTTTGCTGCCACCTATTTTCTAAATGAGTTAATTTTGTTCAAATCAAATGGGAAAAGTGCCCGGCTGTCTATCAGCAAGACATCGGCAGTCATGCCCCCTCAACAGAGCGGAGCAGAAGAGAACCCGCACCTCTGTCGATGTGACATCCCCCAAATGTGACTGCAGAGATCGGCGCTGGGCACAACAGTCAGTAGGTAGCAACTACTTGCTTGTTAGTTGTCAGGCCCATATTAAAGAATATAAAATCCTGGATAATCCCTTTACCTTGGTAGAAACCTTTTAAGTGAAGATGTATTCAATTAAGGAAATGGATTCAGCAAAGATTCCTACTATGAAGCTGATCATTCCTTTCACTTACAGAAAAGAGTGACCCTTTCTTATGGTCATCCGCTGGCCCCCGCAGAGGTCTCTGCTGGGACAGAAAGCAATGACGCCCAGTTCTGTTGGCTGCAGCGGTCAGGTGATTGGAACGGGACACCGTCTGAGGCATATCCGGGTGACTGGCTGCAGCGGTCAAGTGACTGGAACGTGCAATCAGAGTTGAGTGACCAAAAAACAGGATAAATATATATACAAGAAGGGGTGCACTAATTTGGAAAAATGAATGAAAAGAAGGGGGGGGTGCTCTACCTAGTCTATACATGACAAATACGGTACATAAACAAGAGAAAAAGATAGACCAATTGGGGTGGGCACAACCACAAGTATGTAAATATCAAGAAAATCCTTTATTATCACCTCACAAAATTACATAAAAACATTTAAAATGCATGACAAAGCAAGAGATCACACCCACTCATGGGTTAAAGTCAAACCCTGAGCCCAAAAACAATTGGCATAACGATGTAAATGAATAAAAGAGAGAAAATAGCATATGGACAGCACTGCCCCAACTAAATCCATAATCTTCAGGAAAGCCGGTACTAAAAAGCTATATCATGTCAGCAACAGCCATGGCAAAAAAGATATCGGGTGCAAAACCATGAAATAACATACGTGTCCCAGGTAGCAACAGAAAAAAAGCAGGATGCACTCACCAATCTTCAAAGTAGCAAATTTTATTGAGTCTTCACAATTAAAACTTCATGGCCGGGGGAGAAGAAAAGGAGCTCATGCGAGCAGGGGAGACGACGGCCGTTTCGCGCGGTCCTTGCGCTTCAACGGGTCTACATGTTTTTTTTCTTTTGCTACCTGTAACGCTGTAAATAACATGAACAATATTGTATATGCAGTTACATACTAGACCCCATGTGCACCATGGGTCCCTCACACCCCCCCTCTTTCCAGGGCTATCATACCCGGCTTTCCCCTTTGGGAACTTTATTTTCTTGAGCCTTATATTGGGCCGTTTCGGTGCACGCCTATGGATTGTTTGGCTCATTCAGTGGCCATAAGTACACGGGACTCTGGACCATGATTTTGCTATCCGGCAACATTCAGGTTGTATTCTGCTGGACCATATTGTTGAGTCTTTGCTATCTACTCCACAGGTCCTTCTCAAAAAATTAGCATATAGTGTTAAATTTCATTATTTACCATAATGTAATGATTACAATTAAACTTTCATATATTATAGATTCATTATCCACCAACTGAAATTTGTCAGGTCTTTTATTGTTTTAATACTGATGATTTTGGCATACAACTCCTGATAACCCAAAAAACCTGTCTCAATAAATTAGCATATCAAGAAAAGGTTCTCTAAACGACCTATTACCCTAATCTTCTGAATCAACTAATTAACTCTAAACACATGCAAAAGCTACCTGAGGCTTTTATAAACTCCCTACCTGGTTCATTACTCAAAACCCCCATCATGGGTAAGACTAGCGACCTGACAGATGTCAAGAAGGCCATCATTGACACCCTCAAGCAAGAGGGTAAGACCCAGAAAGAAATTTCTCAACAAATAGGCTGTTCCCAGAGTGCTGTATCAAGGCACCTCAATGGTAAGTCTGTTGGAAGGAAACAATGTGGCAGAAAACGCTGTACAACGAGAAGAGGAGACCGGACCCTGAGGAAGATTGTGGAGAAGGACCAATTCCAGACCTTGGGGAACCTGAGGAAGCAGTGGACTGAGTCTGGTGTGGAAACATCCAGAGCCACCGTGCACAGGCGTGTGCAGGAAATGGGCTACAGGTGCCGCATTCCCCAGGTAAAGCCACTTTTGAGCTACAGAGAAGCAGCACTGGACTGTTGCTAAGTGGTCCCAAGTACTTTTTTCTGATGAAAGCAAATTTTGCATGTCATTCGGAAATCAAGGTGCCAGAGTCTGGAGGAAGACTGGGGAGAAGGAAATGCCAAAATGCCTGAAGTCCAGTGTCAAGTACCCACAGTCAGTGATGGTGTGGGGTGCCATGTCAGCTGCTGGTGTTGGTCCACTGTGTTTCATCAAGGGCAGGGTCAATGCAGCTATCAGGAGATTTTGGAGCACTTCATGCTTCCATCGGCTGAAATGCTTTATGGAGATGAAGATTTCATTTTTCAGCACGACCTGGCACCTGCTCACAGTGCCAAAACCACTGGTAAATGGTTTACTGACCATGGTATTACTGTGCTCAATTGGCCTGCCAACTCTCCTGACCTGAACCCCATAGAGAATCTGTGGGATATTGTGAAGAGAAAGTTGAGAGATGCAAGACCCAACACTCTGGATGAGCTTAAGGCCGCTATTGAAGCATCCTGGGCCTCCATAACATCTCAGCAGTGTCACAGGCTGATTGCCTCCATGCCACGCCGCATTGAAGCAGTCATTTCTGCCAAAGGATTCCCGACCAAGTATTGAGTGCATAACTGAACATTATTATTTGTTGGTTTTTTTGTTTTATTAAAAAACACTTTTATTTGATTGGATGGGTGAAATATGCTAATTTATTGAGACAGGTTTTTTGGGTTATCAGGAGTTGTATGCCAAAATCATCAGTATTAAAACAATAAAAGACCTGACAAATTTCAGTTGGTGGATAATGAATCTATAATATATGAAAGTTTAATTGTAATCATTACATTATGGTAAATAATGAAATTTAACACTATATGCTAATTTTTTGAGAAGGACCTGTATATCATATTTTTGATATGTCCAGAGTGCCCCCCCCCTCTTCTTAATAAGTAGGGTTATTCAATTTCTATGGGCCGCTGACATATAAGCCTCTGCCTGGGCAGAATATTGACATTATTTGGATTGATATGTTGATTCACATGGCGTCTAGTATGTAACTGCATATACAATATTGTTCATGTTATTTATATCGTTACTCCGTTTTTGGGCTATCTTTTTCTCTTGTTTATATACCAATAAACAGGACATCATTGCTTCCTTCCCTGTGGTGCTCAGGTCCTGGATCCACAAGGGTTAAGTGGAGGAAGATTACCCGGACAAATATTTTAAGCCGTAACGTAGCGCATTATTCGGATGCTACATTCGTAATTTAGTTATGTTTATCACCTCGGAGGAACATGATTCCAGTTTTACCGGGTGCTGTGTGGGCCGATGTCAGACTCGGGGGAAGGGAGTGTCTGTATTTCTACAGGAGAAGCAGTTCCTCGGCATTGATGGGTGTTACATGAAATATCTGATGCATGGACTATTGGATGTGAGCGCAGAGCAGGAAATGTTGTCATCGACACAGCTGCTCTGTGGGTCAGTACAGTAACATGTTTCCTAACCTGTCTAGTTGGAGAAAGGTCACTTGTCCCTGCCGATGATAACATTGATGTCTCCTCGATATACATTAACCAGCCGCTGCACCAAGGAATTCTCCATAGGTCATCTATCTACATATAGCTATTCTTTCTTTCTTGCTATGGTCAATATCTCCACAGTCCAGAAATATTGGGCCTAAAATTATCAGCCTGTCAGACAAAAAGCTATCCCGCCGTCATAGCAGTCAGTCACATGGCTGGTTCATTTTTTGGAATTGCATCGTAAAATGACCACTGGATTCTGATTCTCTGCCAAAATCAGCATTCCCGATAAATAGCTTTGGGCAGACTGTGCATACCAAGCTAGTGAAGGGTTCTTTGAACAATCCCAATTCTTTAGAAGGGTACATTGAGAATAAGTTAATCACAAGCTGTCTCCATCCTGCCAGCTACAATGATCAGCTGTAATCGGTGGGAAAACTGCCAAAAAGTCTTCAGTTTTTTCCTACTGCAGAACCTCAAGCGAAATGAAATACTGCCGTGTGAACATGGCCTTAGTGGTTTATTAAGTTGGGTTCTCAAAAGTGGACAACCCCTTTGATTTAAAAAATCTGCCACAGATTTCCCTCCATGTTACGGGGAAGACTCATAAAGCAGTTCTGCAGTGTGAGGATATCAGCCTTATGGTGGCCATACACATTAGATGGCAGTGTGAGAATATCAGCCTTATGGTGGCCATACACATTAGATGGCAGTGTGAGGATATTAGCCTTATGGTGGCCATACACATTAGATGGCAGTGTGAGGATATCAGCCTTATGGAGGCCATACACATTAGATGGTAGTGTGAGGATATCAGCCCTATGGTGGCCATACATATTAGATGGCAGTGTGAGGATATCAGTCTTATGGTGGCCATACATATTAGATGGCAGAGTGAGGATATCAGCCTTATGGTGGCCATACACATTAGATGGCTATTCAGCTGAAGGCCATCTTGGCTGTCTCTCCCATACATAGGAGTGCTCGTTCCTCCGAGCACTCCTGTACTCTGTGAGATTGTCAAGTTGGCCGACGTCTTATCTCACAGAGAACAATGCGATCAGCAATCAGACATGCCCAATTGACCTCACTCCTGACCATCACTGGTCGGCTCTCGCACACATTGAACCATTGGCCAAACCAGTCGTGATCTGCAGGCTTGGTGGACATAGGCCATATGTGTACGGCCGGCTTTACAGCTAAGCTTCCCAGACCGTTGTGTGTATGACGTTGCGATGGGGGTGGTTGTTGGAGATGATTGTGGTCAGGCCTGAGACTTTAGGATTTATTTTTAGGCTTTGTGTGTATTTTGGTATACAGGTGAGAATCCGCTTGGGCAGTGGGTGGGGAAGATATATATTTTTCTCATCTACATGTAAGGCTATAATACCTTTATTAAGTATTTGATGAACCTGCTGTAGATACTGTACATGTATTATGTTATTTCTAATACCCCTCGTATTTTCAGGAAATAATGACACACAGGGTGCAGGAGATGACACTTGTAGGACTCATTATGTCTGCTTGTTATGTTTATTGTGTAGTTTTTGACTACCGTAACTTGATTGTATTATTTTTGTGTTGTGGGAGGGAATTGTATTAGAAAACTGTTTTGTTCCTATTTCTGCTGTAGTGTATCCACCATAAAGGCACTCTAACCCAGATATGCAGTAATCATCCTGATAATATTCTGTGTATTTTGTAACTGGTGATTTATAACCTGACTTTCTGCACTGTCTCTTCTTTTTGTTCTTTTCTGTCAACATCACAAGTACATTGAGACCTCCAAAATTAGGACTGGGCTAATACAATTCCCCGGAATATTCTGCTGGCATCGGACCTCAGCAGATCGTCACTGATGGCCTTTGTGGAACGCGTCTGCGTGCCTGGTGACTAATGTGCACACTATTCACAAGTACACTGAATACAATCGGATGGGGGAATGAAAAAATGGATGTTATGTACTGTGAAGAGTAGAGGTTCCATCGGACCAGGATTTTTTTTCCCAAGCCTTTTTCCTCGATTTGTTAATCACTGCCTTTATCAAATGCCTGGATGTTTACTGGGGGATCCGCTGCCTAAATCCAAGGCTGACCCTCTGAGCCATGCTGCGGCTGTGCCGTGGATCTGCATGCAGATTAGCCCCATTGTCATTCAGTGCGGCTAATACACAGCTTTTTCATGAAAACAGTCATCATCCTCATGGGGGCAACGTCTTGCATAGCAGTTCATCTGTGGCCATAAACATGGTCGCCACGCTGTTTGGTGCGTTTTTCAATATTTTGGTTGGTAGTTTTGATTTATGCTGTATCCACACATCCATAGTACACATCCTAGTGCTGTCCCTTTTTTTTTTTTCTCTGGCGCAATGACTGTAGAGCTTCATTGATCCATATACACATCCGTGTCATGAGATTCAGAGCGTGTCCTGTTCTCTACAGATGAGCGGTTCAGGTTGTGGGACTCCAGATCAGTGTCCAGTGACGTAGTCCCTGGCAGATAGGCGTGAGTCCGTGGACATTTTCACCTCCCCATCATGGCTGTTGGTTAGCCGGGACTAGTGCAACTCATCTATGTGTCACATTGCACTAATTAGACCTCTTTCACACTTGCGTCGTTTGGCATCCGTCGTTTTGGGAAAAAAGCGGATCCTGCAAATGTGCCCGCAGAATTCGTTTTTTTTCCCATAGACTTGTATTGCCGACGGACGGCCACACGCCACGTCCGTCGTGCACTGGATCCGTCGTGTTTTGGCGGACCGTTGCCACAAAAAAGTTCAATGTAACGTTTCGTCGCATCCGCCATTTCCTACCGCGCACGTGCGGCCGGAACGCCGCCCCCTCCGCCCCGGGACTTTACAATGGGCAGTGGATGCGTTGAAAAACTGCATCCGCTGCCCATGTCGTGCATTATTTTCACAACGTGCGTCGGTACGTGGCGCGGACGCATTACGACGACCCCGTACCGACGCAAGTGTGAAAGTAGCCTTACGTTGCTTCAGTCCAAATCAAATTATGTCCCGGGAACATTGGAAGGTAAGAGATGTGCAGGACTGCTGTCTAGCTACCAGGTACCAGTGACCTGGATGCCGGATAAGTCATGCGTACCGATCCACTCAGCTATACTGTATTCATCTGTTTTGTGGATCTTACTCTGCCATTAAAGGCTATGAGGAGTTGTATAAAGGTTCATACAGACAAACAACGTATAAATCGGATGTGAGCTGTCCGACTGATCAGATATCACACGGACAACGCACTGACCCATGTTATTAGTTTCTTCTGAGTATCTGATGGGAATAGCCCATTCAAGTCTATGGGTGTGTGTGTGTGTTTTTTTTTTGTTTTTTGTTTTTTTTTTCCCATGCAGAATATCCGAGTGGCATCTTGATCATGTTCACTTTTTATGTACATCCATGGAAACGGACTTTAGATATGTTCACACCGATCACCGACGAAACGTAAGAAATAGACACACAGATCACACACGTAACGTAAGAAATGGACGCACAGATCACACACGTAACGTAAGAAATGGACGCACAGATCACACACGTAACGTAAGAAATGGACGCACGGATGGTACACACATGAAAATCGTCAAGAGTTTTCTGGCTGAAACTCGGATGATCTTTCATACTCTCGTCTGCAGCCCACCTAAAACAAATGAAATGGCAACATGTTATATACTTCAGTGCTTGCTCCATCTGTGTTATCCACTCTGTCAATGGATAAAAAAAAAAGGTTAGTCCAAAAACGAGAAAAAGGTGGCATTCACCATCCGGTATACATTCTTTTATTTAGTGTCCATGACAGCGGGAGAGGAGCGTATACCTTCTGTGGATGATGGCCGTTTCGTGCTAGCTGTGCTTCCACGGTTCCTATGCTGTCTTCCACAGAAGGTATCCACTCCTCTCCCGCTGTTCCCGTGTCATTGACTAAATAAAGGCATGTTTACCGGATGGTGAGTGCCACCTTTTTCTCTGTTTTTGGACTATAAGGGATTTTTTTTTTTTGGTGTGCACCCGGATTCCCTCAGTTGTCTGGTGTCCAGCCTTCACCCAGGTAGATAACCACAGAAGTAAGTGCTGGCAATACACCTCTTTTTAAACAAAAAAAAAGTTCAGTTTACCTACTTCAGTATTTTATAAATGGATGGGTGAAAGAAAATCTTTTACGTGGGTGTAAAAATGAATATGGATTTATGATAGTCGTATTAAACTTGTATTTACCCCCCAAAACATGTAACAAATCACGAGTAGACCTTTAATGGCCATTCATCATCTATAATGGCTTGAAAACTGCGCCATGCAGCACGTCGGTGTGGATTGTGTCCGTGTCTTGGCCACAGCCAATATGTGGGGCTATAACCTCTCTCGCACAAAAATCCACTCTGATTTTTTTTTCCCGCAGCTCGTGATTTGGGTTGATTACACCCCTCCATGGGAGGTAGATGTGATGGATTCCCTGTGGAAATCGGTCATGTTGTAAACTTGGTGATCCATCTCTGGTTGTGCCAAGACCCTGCTGCACTATTCTTTTTTCCTCCTCTGTACTGGCCATGTGGATGGTTGCATTGTCAGGGTTAGAGTGCCTTTATGTGATGTTTTCTGTGTGCTCCTCGTTGTTCCGATATTGCATGTTTCGCTTGCTATACAATGTCTCTATGTAATTCTCTCTCTCTTTATTTAAATGCTTTCCCAGCAAGGACAAGTTTGGAAGGTTTGCATTGCTTTTCACCTTCCCTTTGCCTTTTTTAGAAACAGTTTCTTACACCTTGACTTTTCTTTCTGTAATCTTTACAGCATGGCCCAAAAGATCAATGAGAAAAATAGTTACGGTATTAGCATTTCTTCCTAGGACGGCTGCCCTGTGCCACGGAGCATGCAGAGACCGGTGGCATATACTGTAGCGCCTCTTTATAGCGTTTTTTTTTTTATTAGTGATGCCTGTAGACCAGATATTTTGCAACCCTTGTTCCTCACTTTTCAGATATACGTGATGAACTTTCCCAGCATGCCTAAACACAATTCTACCGTTTTGGTGCATATGAATACCGTAATATGCGCTAATCTGCACAGTCCCTTCCCCTGCTACCTCCCACACTTCCTTGCTTACCGTTCCCCCAATTACGGAAGTGCCTTTTTGGAATACTGTTCCCCATGCTGCTAAGACCTCCAGATAAAGAGACCCTAGTCTTGTGACGATTTAGACCGTTGTGTCGGGCCACTCATGGTGAGTTCCAGTGGTACTAGGACCGTGGTTTTGGTGGCCTGTAGCTAAACTTGAAAAATTCAGGTAAGGGAATAAGGAAAAAAAGAGGAAGATGATCCATTTCTCAAATGACAATATTACGGTACCTTTTAGGATGTACTGCTTTACCTCTAAAAAACGTCATTAATAAAACCTAACCCTAGTTTATAATGAGATGACTATTTCTGCTGCCTTATCGGAAGTGTAGCCATAAAAGGATCGGTCGACTGGTATAGATATAGCAGTGTGAATTCATTATCACAAAGCATTACAGTAGCCTACAGCTTTAAAGGGAGCCTGTCGCCCCAAAACTCAAATTTAGACATTCACATCAGGGACTTGGCTCTATAAAAATCATACTTGTGTTGTAGATTTTAGTAATTTTGTACTGTATAAAAAAGCTGAAGGGAAATTGAAGGGGCTTTAGTTCACCTTTGTCGTAACCCATGGCTTAGTACACCATTCCGCTCCCTCAATTACCATTCTCTGTTCTTCTTATGGTGATTAATGTCACTCACATGTCATCACTGCCTGATCTAAATACTCAGCCGGGCGCACACTGACACTGCAGGGATCGAGAACGCACACTGTCGGTGAGTTCAGACGCACTCTAATCTCTTCTGTGTATAGCGGCCGATTGCTGCACACAGGAGCACAAAGCAGTAGGTGGCCGTTGGTGACAGGAGAGGGCAATGAGACCTTTCTGACTTGCAGGGAGCGAGCACTTGCACACAGTGTCAGCGTGCGTGCGTGCACTTTCTCATCTCCCTTTCCTGTCGGCATCAGCCGCCCGCCGCTTAGTGATCATGTGTGTAGCTACTGGCTGCCCCACACTATGGGGATGAGAACGCACCTGCACACACAACGACACTGTGTATGAGCTCTTGCCTCCTTCGGAGTCAGTATGTTGAAGACTGGGGATTTATATCTGGCAAATCTCCAAAGTGACCGCAGTCAATCACCATGATAGGAGATGCAGAGGATGGTAATTGAGGGGATGAAATGATGCACCAAAGCCTCCTCATTTACATATCTCATAAAACTATTTCTATAAAGCAAAATGAGTAAAATGTAGAGTACAAGAATTTATATAGGGGCAGAGTCCTTGATATGAATGTCTGGGGTGACAGCTCTGTTCAGTTCCTTTCACACTAGCGTCGGTACGGGGCCGTCGCCATGCGTCGGCCCGACGTACCGACGCAAAATGCGAAAAAAACCAACGTGGGCAGCGGATGCAGTTTTACAACGCATCCGCTGCCCCATTGTAAGGTCCGGGGAGGAGAGGGCGGAGTTCCGGCAGCGCATGCACGGTCGGAAATGGCGGACTTGACGCACCAAAAAACATTACATGGAATGTTTTTTTGTGCCTACGGTCCGCCAAAACACGACGCATCCGTCGTATGACGGATGCGACGTGTGGCCATACGTCGCAATGCGTCGCTAATGAAAGTCTATGGAGAAAAAACACATCCTGCGGGCAAATTTGCAGGATGCGTTTTTACTCTAAAACGACGCATTGCGACGGACGTCAAAAAACGCTAGTGTGAAAGTAGCCTTTAAGGCCTCCGTTATATGGACGGATTTCCACATATACCAGTTTTGCCCACAAAAGGACCACATTCTGCTAGTCAGGAAGAGGGATAATTGTTCAATAAATAGAACAGTGGGTCTGGTTCTCTGAACATATGAGAGTATAATGGTGGAATATACTTCTAATCGAGCCTGCGTAGCCCAGGCAGGCCTACATTTGGTTCCTTGATTCTTACACATTGATTAAAAAGCCTCCCCCTCCGCACCGTACATGTCTATAATGTATGGGCCGGGGTTACACCGAGCAGTTGACTAGCTGCCTCGCGCCTTCTAGTCCTGTAGTGATAACGCTGATATTATTGAAACGGCACACAGTTTAGTAAGTGACACCCCCCCTTCCTGTAATCAGGCTCTCTGCCCCCACATCATGCAGCTTTCAGATTACATGGCAAAAGCCTCCTGACAGATTCTTTATAAAAATCCAGCTAGAAGTGCTAGGCGGTCATCTTGTACGTTGCTTATGTTTGCTGCAAGTCTGCATGTAAAAACAACAAAAAACAATTGTCAAGTGTACAGATCTGTTACTGCTTGTCTTTCCCATTATGCATGGGGCAAAAAGTGGCAGAAGAGCTGCATGGAACAGTTAGTGATGAGCGAACGTGCTCCGATAAGGAGTTATCCGGGTGCTCGAAAATTGTTGACTCCCCGCGCCTCCATGTCTCACCGCTGTTTGACGGCTGCAACACAGGCAGGGATTGCCTAACAAACAGGTAATCAATCCCTGCATGTGAGGCGGCTGTCAGACAGCGGTGAGACATGGAGGCGTGGGGACTCAAATATATTATCTGAGCACGCCGAAGACCCTCTGTTAGCACCCGAGCATGCCCAGATAACGCCTCATCCAGCACGTTCACTCATCACTAGCTGTTATGCAATTTTCTCAAAACATTTCGATTAACATTAAATGATTCGATTGATTTCATTCAGTTGTATAAATTTAGTTGCTACAGGAGAATGCAATAAATAAGCCCCCCCGGGGGGATAAGATACAATAAGTCTCATGAGGGGAAAAACAAAAATCACTCCAAACGTAAAATTTCATGGTAATTTACCAACAACATGGAAATCCAAAAACTAGAAGAAAGGAAAGCATCCAAATCCTGTCTCATGTAAAATAACCCATAGCTCTAAACTTTTGGGCTAAAAAGTTCTAACTTCTAACCTGAGAGGATGTCCTTATCAATATGGCTACGCGTCTTAAGACGGATCTTCATACAGATTATTATCCAGTATATTTATACAAAGTATTGCCCCCAAACAACTCTCAAACTCTAAACTTTCTCCATGATGTAACCCATCCATCATTAGGTAGGTTAATATTTTGAGACCCCAATTTAGGAGCCAAATTTCTTCCCTATCATTAAGAATCACCCCCAAAAAGTTAGTCATCAGTAACCAGTATTGACCCACGTGGATTTTAGCCCTTGATATCTAAGGAAGTTCTTCTTGAGGTCCTCCTGGTCTCAAGGATTTTTCCACCATTGATGGTGTTTCACGACTCTTTGGAGAACCAAGCCATCTTTTGATCAATAAGGATTTTTTTTCCAGAGTTCTTTTTATTGAAACCTTGGAGAACTTAATATTTAATATTTCTGTATTCACAATGCTTTGAGGAACTTTTTTCTTAACTTGCATGTCAAAAAGATGAGAGGCGAGGCCGGTGACTCCTCCGGATGAGTAGCTTGGCCCAGTGGCTGGAGTTCTTCTTTAAGGCAGCAGAAATGGATATTTTCATCTCTTATTATAACCTAAGTGATCGGTGACAAACATCTCGGCATCTTCATGTCTTGTGCATCATGCAATCGTCCATGTTTGTTTTTTGTTTGTTTTTTTTCCTTTAGATTATTACATACTGTTGATAAAAACTTTTGCCTTAGTTTTTATTACAGTCTTCTGATAACACAATCATTGCCAGAGAAGTTTAGTTAATTTCTAGCAAAGCAAACCATTCTTTTCTCCTTTTATCACCCATCGACCAGTTTTGTTATAGCTGTTGATCTCTCTACCTCAATATTTTTTTTCTTTTCTTATTTTGTAGATCTATATTTTAATTTGCTTTTTAGGTTTTGAGCTTTCCACGCCGCTTTAAACATTCCATACATTTGTACCTTATTCTTTTCTTTAGGAGTTTTTTTTTTATTATTTCTTTTTTACTTTTGTTCATTCTTGTTTCCAGCTCTGACAACTTTTTTTTTTTTCTCATTTCACTCTGAAACAAAAAAACTTTCCGAAAATCATGCAGTTTAATGAAAGGGGAAAAAAAACAAACATTTTTCTAATTTGTTTTTAATTAATTTTTCGCTAGGCATGTGGCGATCCCAAAGCAAAGCCTTCATACCTGATCGACAAAAACTTAGAATCTGCCGTCAAGTTTATTGTTCGGAAGTTTCCTGCAGTTGAAACCCGCAATAACAATGTAAGTAAATTTGACTCTAATACGTTTTGCAATGCATTCACAAAGTTCTATTTACCAAGTAATTCTGTCTGGAAATATTATTGGTGGGGGTCCCGAGAACTTGGTGATCAAATCCAGTTTTCAGTTTTGGGAAAAATGAAGAACACACTCTGCTTCCACACGATCCATTGTCTATGTGACTGCTGGAGAAAGACGAGTACAACGCTCGACTATTTCTCACCGTGCCGTAGACGATGAATGAAGCGGAGGTCTAGCATGCGCATCTCCACTCTGTGGATCCGTTCTTGGAGTTCCTCAGCCCAATTCTCTGTGTCGTTGGTGGTCCCAATGGTCAGACCTCCAGCGATCAGCAAGTTATTCCCTATCCTCAGGACTTGTTAGTTTTCTGGAAAAAAAAAAACCCTTTAAGAACTGGTAGTTTATAAACTCCCAGCACTGGGGCGTTAATTTGAGGTGAGTTTCCCTCTTTAGCATAGTGAAAGCTTTAGAATGCATACATCACAACCTAGACGTGCAGAATGGGTGCCTTCTGGTTATAGGGGTCTTCAAGAGTACCGGTCAGCAGATTTCACATTCCATAATACATAGATTTCCTAGGTCTTATTATTGAAATAAATATTAAAATGGCAGAATACTCCTTTTTTAATGTTTGTTCATCTGATATTAAAATTTAGCATTTTCTAAGACCAATTCGAGCTGCCCCCCTACTAGTCATTCTGCCTCGCTTTCTCAAAGTCAGTTCAACTGTCTCATCAGGTCTAAGAAATCTAATAATGTGTAATTTGTATTGTGAGATCTGGTCTTTTTTTTTTGTGGCAAAGGCTGAGATTACATCACTTTAAAAACCTGAATTTAGCCTTTACCCCAGGAAAAGTTCTTGGCACATATATGCCAGATATAGTTATAAAACCCGACAGGCCAAAACCTTGTCCTTTTGACCTCTGAGTCCGGTATATGACTATATGCTTTTATACATTTGTCTTATTTAGTCTTTTTTTCTCTTTTCTTTTCCACCTGTTTAGGGTTTTTCTTTATAAACTGTATGAAATAACTAAAACTGAAAAAAAAAGCCCAGTGAAGAAAAGAAGAATATAAATTGGCCTCCTTTAGGGAGGACCTATTACCAGGTCAAAGCTAACCAGTTTTAGCTGTTCCCGCTGCTCCCCTGAGTATTCCACCTTGGTTTTTTAGTATCCGCTGTCCGGTTCCAGAGATGTGAGCACGTGTTATGTAGTGGCGACTTTTATGGTCTTTAAGCGGGGGCGGTGCTACTGGATTCTTTGGGGGCGTGTCAATCCCATTATGCATAATTACCCTGTGAGACACGCCCTCTTGCCAAAGACCATAAAAGGTCTATATTCTCCAAATCCATTCGATTGATTTAAAGTAAATGTAAAAAGTGTGGGAGCAGCAGGGCTAAAATAAGTGGCCCATTTTTGACCCGCTCACAGTTCCTCTTTATAACAAGTGTTTTTAGAAGCCATATTTTTAATTAGTGCCTGGTTTGCTGAAATGATCCCGTTGTATTAGATGAACTTTCCTATGTAAGTGCCGAGTCCTTCACACATCATTCCTAGGATAGCCCGACAAGATCGTACAAGTCTTGCCTAAGAAAGGAAGGTAGATCTGCCAGCATGGATGACTCTTCATGAATTGTATCCCACCGGAGACTGCTCAGACTCTTTCATAGGTTCTTATTTGGACAGAGAAATTGGGACGACTTATTGCATTCTAGTCCTTTCATGCCACACCGCAGCGTTCTTACCTATGGTAGCCATTCAGTGCAGATTAATGGCCCAACACACAGGGATGAGTCACAGGCTGAGGATTACGGGAGCCGCACAGCTGGTTAGACCTGTTATTTGGGGCCATACCTGCCCAGGTACGTTAATGTAAGACTGCTATCCAGGAAGCGGCCGGCTACGCGCTGCCGCAGTGCACACTCGGGTGTGGTGTTTGCCTTACTTATCAGGAGGCTTGTTGAGCAGCGGACACGTGAAATCTGCATTGTGTGCGCCCATGTTATGTGCAGGCCTCGTCCTATGATGAGCACTACGTCTGGAGCTGGATAGAAGGAAGTGTATTTTATGGATCAAAGGTGGACGCTGTTCCGGCAGAAATATTCTAAATACTCTTAGAATCTCAACGCTCTCCACCGGTCTGTTTTAAGAATTAGTCCCAAAGAAATGAAAATTCTGAGATTTGTTTTTGTACCCTTCCTTCTATAATGTATACCTAAATTGACAACTGGGAGTTCCCATCCTCCCCTTGTGCCCTTACAGTTTAGTACTGCCAGCCCTGATTGGACAATGTCAGACTGTGCAGGGGCACACCCAAGACTGGTAACACCCAGTTGTCAGTTTATTCATACATTTCTAATGTGGGAAAACAGAGGACTAGAAGAACCCAAAGTTGTAAGAAAAGATACCTTTTTCTTGACTAACTGAAAAAAAACTGTATCAGCCATGAAGTACAGTAGCTCAAGTTTTATTATTTTTTACGTCCTCTTTAAGGCATTTTTTTCCCCAGTTCATAAATTGGGACTTATTCTTTGAATTGCTCAGATTTTCCGATGCGTTTCTTCTACCATAATCTATTTCCATTTCTCACCATTCTCTTTGGGGTTCATAAAAAAATTAGGTGACAGGGGCCCAAAAATGGGGATTATCTAATGTTGGCGCTGCGCTAAATGACTTCTATTTGTAGTCTGTTACCATGTATAGAGTTCAGCAAATTGATTTCCAGGGGCCGTTTCTGCCGGACGAGAACATTGAGCGTCCCACGATCTGTGACATCCCTGGTGCCTTTTCTGATTGGTTGGATATGTTTAACGTAGGGTTTTTGCAAAGTTGCTTAATTTTTTTTAAGCTTGGGTTGATTAACACAGCGAACGATTTAAGTCAAGCATTCAATGACCATAAATTGATTCTCGTTACTCAGTTTACTAGCCTAAAGGATGATTTCATCTCTGCAAATGATCACCAATCTGTATCGTAGATAATAACTTGCTGAGCATCATCAGGGGCCCCCCATCTCCTGATGTGCCCAGGATTGATGGCCGTCCATGCGTGCAAATATATTCTATGGGACTGATTCCTTTGAATTGGCACATTTATAATGCTTCCTTCTTTTTCTTATGCCTATGTGCCTTGAAACTAGATTTACAGATGGCCAAACTTGTATCTGAGGCTGGCATCTGAATGAGGAGATGACTATTGCCCCATTCATTGCCGCCTGTCCCAGCGGTCGGCCGGTGACTAGCGATGAGGAGCGGCTCCAGCCTTGCCTGACAATACTTCTGTGTTTTAGTTCAGTTACTATCGAGCGCCGGGGGATTTTGCCTAATTACACAGCTCACTTAAGAAACAGATAGCACATATATTAGATGTCTGGGTCTTTTGGAATATAGAACCCCAAGAACATGAAAATGAAACAATTGGTAAATCTTAAGTAGGATTGTAGCTGCTCGACAGTCTTGGGTCGTCTTTGGTAGATTTTTTTCTTTTCAGCGGTGACCTAATGTTGACAGTGTACATCATGGCTGCAGCTAATCATTGATCACAGTAGTTTGTGCTATCTACCACCTCCAAGCCGCAAACCTTTTATTGATTGGCTGCAGCGTTGATGTGAGCTGTCAGTGACATCACTGCTGCAGCCAAAACACTGACTTTAGCAGAGTAGCATTCAGCCCGCGCTAGACAGGTAACAGGTTTTCTAGTCCTCTAGTGATGACCTCCTGCTGATAAAACAGTTATTCTATGCACACTGCCCAGTAAGTGACACATGGCTGGAATAAGGGGCTCTGCCCCCTCATCTTGATTAGGTGGCAAAAAACACGTGACAGATTCCTTTCAAAGGCTACGTTCAGATTAGTGTTGCGCGCCGCTGCGTCGGCGACGCAACGCACGACGCACGAAAAAACGCATGCAAACGCACGCAAAAGCGCTGCGTTTTGCGACGCGTGCGTCGTTTTTTAAACGAAATCGGACGCAAGAAAAATGCAACTTGTTGCATTTTCTTGCGTCCGACGCTAGCGTCAAAAACGACGCACGTGTCGGAAAACGCAACAAGAAAAACGCATGCGTCCCCCATGTAAAACATAGGGGCGCATGACGCGTGCGTCGCCGCTGCGTTTCCCGACGCAGCGTCGGGAAACGCTAATCTGAACGTAGCCAAAGAGAGGAATTCTTTCCTACAGATGATGTAAGTTTATGGTCTATTTCCCACCAGTGCTAACATTGCATACAATCCAGATCCGCTCCATCCATTACTTTCATGAAGAATCTTCCTGCTTTGCTTTACTGTCCATGGCCTCATTGTGTGTTCACATTTCCTGTGTAGATGAATCTTAACTCTCTAATATCTCTCTATGCTTTTCTCATTATTCTCTCGTGTCTAACAAGTGTTTTGCTTTTTTTTTTTTTCTCTTGATTTTTGTTGCTTTTGTCATATTGTGATGATCTAGTTCTAGATCCTTTTACTGTATTTTATGTTTGTATCTGCATTTATTTTGCATGCGTAACGTGGCTTTGCCTGGATATTCTGTTTGGTAAGTTCAGAATTTTACGTGTCTTTTGCTTCTACCTCTCAGGATGCTTTGCTCTATCTCTCTAGTGACTCAGCTTTGTCCTTTTTAAGACCGTTCCTTTTTTTTGTTTCTTCCATTCTCTGCATTGAACACACTACCTAACAGTCTCTAATTAAACATATAAGCCTTGTATGTCCCTAGTTGGTTGGTGAGTATGGTATCGGACTTCTAGGGTTTACCAAGCTGCGAGTCGGAGGCTGTCTGATTAGGATGTCTCATTGTGATGTCATGCCGCGAATATCAGATATAGACTGAATATTTGTATTCCGAATTTTACAGCAACAGCTTGCACAACTCCAAAAAGAGAAGTCTGAGATTCTGAAAAATTTGGCACTTTACTACTTCACTTTTGTGGATGTTATGGAATTTAAGGTAAGTGTCGCCTTCGTCTCCTACTTAATAGCAGTGTCTCTTGTTATGGATCCTATTATCAGATGTGGGGTAATCTAGTTCCCTGAATCAAAGGAAATTTGCCACCAGAAAGTGACCTATTGTTCAACCCAAAAGCGACCCAAAGCTGTACATTTACAGCACTTGATCCTGGGCTTTAGCCCCATCCCATTGTAAATTTACAGAATAGAGTTTATAGGGAATCTGTAAGCAGGTTTTTGCTATGTAATCTGAAGACAGCAGGAGATAGAGGCTAAAACACAGAATTCAGGGATGTGTCACTTGTCAAAGTGTGTGCTGTTGTTTACTAACTGTGAAGGATTTATCACTAAGAGGTTAATATTGCCGGACTACGCACCATCCTGTGATAAGCACCTCCTTGTCTATGGATTTTGTACACAGCCTTGTGTGGGTGGGGTTAACTTTCTCATCTACGCCCCATCCTGTGATAAGCAGCTCACTGTCTATGCACTATGTACATAGAGCCTGCTGTGGGCGGGGTTAGCTTTCTCAGCTACGCCCCATCCTGTGATAAGCAGCTCACTGTCTATGCACTATGTACACAGAGTGCCTGGTGTGGGCGGGGTTAGCTTTCTCAGCTACACCCTATCCTGTGATAAGCACCTCACTGTCTATATACTATGTACACAGAGAGCCTGGTGTGGGCGGGGGTTAGCTTTTTCAGCTATGCCCCATCCTGTGATAAGCACCTTACTGTCTATGCACTATGTACATAGAGCCTGATGTGGGCGGGGTTAGCTTTCTCAGCTACGCCCCATCCTATGATAAGCAGCTTACTGTCTATGCACTATGTACATAGAGAGCCTGGTGTGGGTTGTGTTATCTTTCTCAGCTCTGCTTTATTCTAAATCTAAAAGCTGTGATTGTGTCAGAACGGCTGCACCCAGTAATCTAAGCGATACGTCCTTGGATACAGTTCCTCTTTGCCTACATTACGCTGCTCTCAGATGAGAAGGCAAAAACCTGCTGACAGATTCCCTTTAAACTCCTGCATCATTACAGGAGTAGGTCCGTACTCAGCTGGGGACCACCAAGGAGAAGATAGAAGTGTTTTGTTTTTTTTTGTTTTATTTTGTACTTTCTCTTTTGCCGGCCACGAAGCGCTCTGCAAATGCTGTCCAACAAACAGCTTTGCATGGCTGATGCTTCTGAAAGAACCTGGCGATCATATGATTGCCAGCCAGGTCTCTGCTTGGCATGAGGGTATGTTCACACGTAGAAAGATCCTCTGTGGATTTTTCCGCAGCGGATTTGATAAATCCGCAGTACAAAACCGCTGTGGTTTTTCCTGCGGATTTATCGCGTTTTCTATTGCGGATTCCGCTGCGGTTTTACATCTGCAGTTTTCTATTAAAGCAGGTGTAAAAAACGCTGCGGATTCTTCTCAAAGAATTGACATGCTGCGGAAAATAAAACGTTGCGTTTCCGCGCGTTTTTTTCCGCAGCATGGGCACAGCGTTTTTTGTTTCCCATAGGTTTACATTGTACTGTAAATTCATGGGGAACTGCTGCGAATCCGCAGCTGCGGAAACTCTGCGGATCCGCAGCAAAATCCGCAACGTGTGCACATACCCTAACAGACCTGCTGGGTAATAGAAAGCCCAGATCTCCACTGACTTCTCTCATCTGTACTGAGCTGTTCTCCATGGATGCTCATATTATATTTGAAAAAGTGAGCAATAAATAGTAAACCTTTTTCCAGAGAATTTTTTATGATCTTTTATGAGAAATACAAATTAAAAAAATCTTTTGAAGAGGGTATGCAGTACTGTGCAAAAGTTGTAGGCTGGTGTGAAAAAAATGGTGCAAAGTAAAAATGCTTTAAAAAAATAGAAGTGTTAATAGTTTATTTTGAGCAATTAACAAAATGCAAAATGAATGAACCAAAGAGAAATCAGATCAATATTCATCCTTTGAGTGAAAAACAACATAATTTCTTCTAATTAACACTCGCTCACAGTTTTTGAAGGAACTCTGAAGGGAGGTTGTTCCAAACATCTTGGCGCACTAACCACATATCTTCTGTGCATGTCACTTATGCAAATCCTTCTGCTTGTTCATGTAATCCCCCACAGACTCAATGATGCTGATATCGGGGCTCTGTGGGCGCCATATCATCACTTCCAGGACTCTTTTTGTTCTACTTTATTCTGAAGATAGTTCTTACTAATATTGGCTGCATGTTTGAGGTTGTTGTTTTGCTGCAAATTTGGAGCAAATGATATGCCCCTCTGATAGTATTGTATGATAGATAAGTATCTACCTGCAGTTCTCAGCAGTGAGGACTCCATTTATTCTTAACCAAATCCCCAATTCCTTTTGCTTAAATGCAGTCCCAAACTTGCAAGTAACCTCCACCATGCTTCACTGTTGCCTGCAGACTCTCATTACTGTACTGCTGTCCAAATCCTTGGCTAATATATTGCCTTCTGTTACAGCCACATTTGAAATTTTGACTGATCAGTAGTAATGAGCGAGTGCACTCGTTGCTCGGGTTTTCCCAAACACGCTTGGGGGGTCTCCGAGTATTTGTCAGTGCTCAGAGATTTAGTTTTTGTTGAGGCAGCTTAATGATTTACGGCTGCTTAGCAGCCTGAGTACATGTGGGGGTTGCTAGGGAATCCCCACATGTATTCAAGCTGTCTAACAGCCTCAAATCATGCAGCGGCAACGAAAACTAAATCTCAGCGCACTCACAAATACTTGGAGATCACCCGAGCGTGCTCGGGGAAAAACCGAGCAACGAGTACACTCGCTCATCACTACTGATCAGTTGAGCAGAGCATCTTGAAACCCCAGTCTGCTTTCAAAATCTTTGCCTGGTAGAGACCTTGCTGATGCAGTATAACTACCTTGTGTCTTGTTGCTTTGCTCAGCCTTGCCATGATGTAACACCTGTGACATGACTGTCTTCCACAACCTCACCTTTGCAGCAGAGTTTGGCTGTTCCTCACACTTTTTTAAAGGGAGCCTGTCAGTTCAAACCAGGCACAGGTGCTCTGAAAACCCTTTGCTTGGTCAAACATTAAAATGCAGCTTTTCACCTACTTGTTTTTTGGCTGTCTCCACTTCTTCCCCCTCCCTTAACCCTTGTCTTTCTTGATTGACAGTTTTGGGTTTATAGAGCCAGAGAAGGGTGAAGATAGATGGAAAACAAGCAGGTGGGAAGTTGCAGTTAAAGGGACTCTGTCAGCACAGGATGACTGTTCAACTACTTCCCGCCACTCGGTGCTTCATGGCGGGGCCAATCATGTATACACACCTTCCCATCTGCTTGGGTTTCCCCTCTTTCCACCCTCTTCTTTGATTGACAGTTCTGGTTTCATAGGGCTGGAGAAGGGTGAAGGTAGAGGGAAAACAAGCAGGTGGGACGTTGTATGTAAATGATTGGCCCCGCCATGGTGCACCAAGCTCCTGTGCGTTGTTTGAACAGTCATTCTGTGCTGACACTCCCTTTAAATGTTTGGATGATTGCCTTTACTTGGCTTGAACATATCTTTTGCTGCTAACAGACTTCCTTTTCGCCTTTTACACCTCTGAATGCTTCAGTTATTGACTGTTTCACCCTATATATGAAATTGATGATTATTGCCTGTTTGGTCTAATTGGTTACTCATACATCTAACTATATAATCCTTTTTAAAAGTAAATTATTAACACTTCTACGGCTGAAAGCATTCCTACTTTGCATCATTTTATATATACTTTATAATAAACTGTACATTATATGCATTTTGCTGATTCCTACTGGTAAGGTGATATGTTGGGATATGCCTTTTTGTAGCTAATCGACATACTTATTTCTTAATTGAGCATTACAATTAATAGTGAGAACCTTTATCTTCAGCCTGTTGGTTCTGTCCTCCACAACAGTCACAGCCGCTCATGTGACCCTTGGGAAAATAAATTTCCCACCCCTGGTCTAATGCATCCAAAAGTGAAATAACAGAAGAAAATGCGCCTTAATTGGTCTGAAATCTGTGTACAAACCCAGCAGTAAAGCTCAGTATGGTATGGTTGCTGTATGTCTTCGAGCAGCCAGCTCCTGAATAGTCCGCCTCATTTACCTTTTAATCCTTAAAGAAACAATCCTCCCATCAAAGTTTTTATCCTCTTAATTGCTCATTTTGCCTTTCTACCCAGATAATTCTTCCCTTTTTTTCTGTTCTATATAGAAACTGAAATCTCTTGTCTCTGCATTTATCATCCCCATTAACTCCTGACCCAGCTGCTCCCTCCTCCTCCTCCTGCCAAGGACTTTTGCAGTGACTCATGACTCACACAGGGAAAATTGACCTCTTGTTTCTACATAGAGCTTTTGAAAGTTGCACCTAGTCAGTTATTAATCACGTGATGTCATAGACCTAATGGAAAAGAGAGTAATTATCTGGGTAGAAAGGCAAAATGAGCAATTGTAAGTACACAGTGCTATATAATATGATGACGGCGATATATTAAGAGGATAACAACTGATGGGAGGAGGAGAAGGGCTTCGGTAACATGTTGTTTAGTCACTTGTTGCTGTAATTTAGTTGTGTCCGTTTCTGTAGTAGTGATGATTCCAGGTTTCCTACATTTACTGTGGATTGGACTGTAAATGTGTATTGTTAATTTTCAGGATCACGTGTGTGAGCTGCTTAACACTATTGACGTGTGTCAAGTTTTCTTTGATATTGTAAGTATAAATGTTTTTAGATGTTGTGCTACACTGTATGAGCAAGCCTTGCACTCTGTTATTAGCAGAGCTTTGGTGACTTTAAAGCACTACGCACCTTGATAGTGACCCTGCTTTGTAACTTTGTGATCTCCTCTTTGTGATTGTGACTGTGGTTCACTCAATTCTTCCACAATGGTGGAATATTTAGGAGGGAAGAAATGTCCTGAGCTGTGGCAGGACCACACTGGCATCAGTGAGCAAAATAGTTTAACTCCTCAGTGGAGCCATTAGCTTTAGGTGCATGGATTTATCATTACAAACTGAGGCTATGTTCACATGTCGCATTTTTGCTGCATTTTTTTTTTTTTTTTTTTACAATAGTTTTTACTGCAAAAAATGCAGCGCTTTGCTGTCCCAGCAAAGTGATTGGGATTTCTGAAATCTCACGCACATGTTGCAGATTTGAAGCAGTTTCATGTTGTTGTCTTTTTTTGCGTTTTTGCCGCTTTTTCACCCATTCTAATGAATGGGAAAAAGTGGCAAAAACTGATGTGTTTTATGCAGCTTTTTTTCCTGCTATCACATTTGCACCTGATTTCTCTGCAACAAATCCTGAACGTGTGAACATAGCCTAAGATTAGATTTCTCCTGCCTATGTTACTAGGGGTGTATCCGTGTAGTGGATACCCTGCAGTATTCGCCCCCCAGACACCAGGGAACGTTCACACTTATGCATCATGGAGCCCCTCTTTTAGTTTATCTTGGGGTTCATATGGATACTAACTGCTTATATTCCATTTTGCAGACTGTCAACTTTGATTTAACCAAGAACTACTTAGATTTGATCATAACCTACACTACACTAATGATAATGCTGTCTCGGATTGAAGAAAGGAAAGCAATTATAGGACTGTACAACTACTCTCACGAAATGACTCACGGAGCCAGGTAGGTGTGTCTGAGAAGGCCTTTCTTAAGATGTTCTGTATGCTTTGCCCTGTGTATTTAGGGACAAAGTGGAGTCTGTTCTATTTTAAAGGGAACCTGTCACCCCCAAAATCGATGGTGAGGTAAGCTCACAGTCATCGGGCTTATCTACAGCATTCTGTAATGCTGTAGATAAGACGCCGATGTATCCTGAAAGATGAGAAAAAGACGTTAGTTTATACTCACCCAGGGGAGGTCCCGCTCCGATGGGCATCGTGGTCCGGGTCCAGAGCCTTCCATCTTCATTCCATGACGTCCTCTTCTGGTCTTCACGCCGCGGCTCCGGCACAGGCGTACTTTGTCTGACTTGTTGAGGGCAGAGCAAAGTACTGCAGTGCGCAGGCGGAAAGGTCAGAGAGGCCCTGCGCACTGCAGTACTTTGCTCTACCCTCAACAGGACAGACAAAGTACGCCTGCGCCGGAGCTTCGGCGTGAAGACCAGAAGAGGACGTCAGGGAATGAAGATAGGAGGCGCATGAGCGGACCTGAGACACCCATTTAACCAGACCGCAGCGGGACCGCCCCAGGGTGAGTATAATCTAACCTCTATTTCTTCTCTTTCAGGTAACATCGGGGGCTTATCTACAGCATTACAGAATGCTGTAGCTAAGCCCCTGATCACGGTGGGCTTACCTCACCATCGATTTTGGGGGTGACAGGTTCCCTTTAACATTTAATAGGAGCTCTGGTTATAGTTTTTAATGCAGCCATATTTGAGATATCACGCTATATTCTTTTCCGTGTCATCCTTTTTTAGTGATCGAGAATATCCACGACTTGGACAGATGATCGTAGATTATGAAAATCCTCTAAAAAAGATGATGGAAGAATTTGTACCCCACAGTAAGGTTAGTACAATTTGGTTAAACGCTGAATCTTGGCTCTGTGCATTAAAATGTTCTCGTATGCCTGTTAATGCATGTTGCCCATGAACGAATGCCTATCGATAAGGATCGGTGGAACCCCGGCGCAGTCCTGAGACGTGAGGATCATAACTACAGGACAGCGTGGTCTCTACATATTTGAGTAATGTCAGCCGAACCTTGCCATAGCCTAATGTGTATGGGGGCGCCGGCCGACTAATAATTGGGTGAGATTTCAATTAATCATGTCCGATTTCAGATTGCCGATCACATTGTTCTCACGGGTCGAAGCCGCCAGCTGAGATGTCATTTGGTATCTTTCTATTAGAGAGTACCGAGGTGCTCGGTTGAACTAGCGCTCCTGTGTATGGAATAGGTGACGGAGATGGCTCTCGCCTGAAGGATTGGCCGAAGTATCGTTCAGACAACAGCTATCTAATGTGTACGGTCAGCCAAGGAACAAAATGGCAAATGTCACTGGCAAACTGGGAGTGAGACTGTGGTAAAAGACATTAAATGGAATATTTTACCTACAAAAATGTTATTTACCTGCAGGGATTGGGGTAATCTGCAGATAAATAGTATTGAAATCCTATTTAGCCAGCTTACTGGAGCAGCCGCTACAGGGAGAATATGAAGTCTTTTGCTCTCTTCCAGATGTCCGGCAAGCGGCTATAGTCTCCGTTTACTACACAGTGAGTACGCAGTCATTGATTGACAGCTATCTGTGTACATAACGCTGCGCACACATTATATAGAGCTGTCGTGGTGGGGTGTAATCACAGCCCCACTCATTGTAGGGGAAGTAGTGACTGTAACCACTCCCTGCATCACCCCGGTGACTGAAAGCGAGTGGCTGTAGTGAAAACGCAACTTTATTTCTCCCTGTAGCTGCTGCTTAAATTTTCCATTCAAACAGGATGTAAACGCAATGCAACTTCAGATTACCACAATATCTACAGGTATTTCCCAACATTACAGGTTCCCTTTAAACGCATGTTAAAAGCAGTGTCAAGAGGTCTGGGTCCGAGATTCAGACAAGACTGTGAAAACACTGCAAGCTTCTATCTAAGGCGGATGGCAGCGTAATTCCTCCTTGCTTCCTCTGTGAAGCTCCGCCTATTGCCGGCTGCGTCCTGCGTTTCCCTGCGTACCTATGTTTAACATTGGGTACGCAGGGACATGCGTTGTATGCGGATGTGTCCGCATGTGGCGATTTGAGGTGCAAATTTAGCGTTTCCGTGCTGGCGCCGCACACCTCATATCGCCGCATGCGGACACATCCGAATACAACACATGTCCCTGCGTACCCAATGTTAAACATAGGTACGCAGTGAAACGCAGCCGGCAATAGACGGAGCTGCAAGGAGGAAGTACGCTGCCATCCGCAGCGCACAGGAACGCAAGTCTGAAAACCAGCAAGGACTGAGTTGTGACTTATCCACAAGCTGGCATTGAAAATAGGCTCACGTGTACACGCATGCTCACTAAACGTGATTATAGGCCACCATGCACCCAGTTTACAATAAGATTCTATTTTTGGCATATAATGTGCCAGTATTCATTAATACACCATTACTTTAATGCATAGGAAATCTTAGTTTACAACCCTTTCTTGTGCAGAGAGGCAAAATAAAGAAATGTGAACCATGCATCCTTTTTCTCCTTCCTTCCCTTTTCTCCTTCCCTCCTTTTCTCCTTCCTTCCTTTTTTTCTCTTCCTTCCCTTTTTTCCTTCCTTCCATTTTTCCTTTTTTCCTTCCTTCCTCTTTCTCTTTCCTTCCTTTTTCGCTTCCTTTTTTTCCGTTTTCACTTTCCTTCCTTTTTCACCTTCCTTTTTCACCTTCCTTCCTCTTTCTCCTTCCTTCCATTTTTTTCTTCCTTCCATTTTCCTTCCTTTTTTCATTTTTTTTCTTTCCTTCCTTTTTCTTTTTTTTCTTTCTCCTTTTTTCCAATTTTTTTCCTTCCATCCTTTTTCTCTTTCCTTCCTTTTTCTTCCTTCCTTTTCTCCTACCTTCCTCCTTTCTCTTTTCACCTTCCTTCCTCTTTCCCCTTCCTACCTTCCTTCCATTCTTTTTCACCTTCCTTCCTTCCTTCCTCTTTCACCTTCCTTTCTTCCTTTTTCATCTTCCTTCATTCCTTCCTTTTTCTCCTTGCTTCCTTCCTTCCTTTTTCTCCTTGCTTCCTTCCTTCCTTTTTCACCTTCCTTCCTTTCTTTCTTTCACCTTTTTTTCACCTTCTTTCCTTCCTTCCTTTTTCATCTTCCTTTATTCCTTCCTTTTTCACCTTCCTTCATTTTTCACCTTCCTTCCTTTTTCACCTTCCTTCCTCTTTCACCTTCCTTCCTTCTTTTTTCACCTTCCTTCCTTCCTTTTTCACCTTCCTTCCTTCCTTTCTTTTTCACCTTCCTTCCTTCCTTCCTTCCTTCCTTCCTTTTTCACCTTCCTTCCTTTTTCACCTTCCTTCATTTTTCACCTTCCTTCCTTTTTCACCTTCCTTCATTTTTCACCTTCCTTCCTTTTTCACCTTCCTTCCTTTTTCACCTTCCTTCCTTTCACCTTCCTTCCTTTCACCTTCCTTCCTTTTTCACCTTCCTTCCTTTTTCACCTTCCTTCCTCTTTCACCTTCCTTCCTTCCTTTTTCACCTTCCTTCCTTTTTCACCTTCCTTCCTCTTTCACCTTCCTTCCTTCTTTTTTCACCTTCCTTCCTTTTTCACCTTCCTTCCTTCCTTTTCACCTTCCTTCCTTCCTTTTTCACCTTCCTTCCTTCCTTTTCACCGTCCTTCCTTTTTCACCGTCCTTCCTTTTTCACCGTCCTTCCTTTTTCACCGTCCTTCCTTTTTCACCTTCCTTCCTTTTTCACCTTCCTTCCTTCCTTTTTACCCTTCTTTCCTTCCTTCCCTTTTCACCTTCCTTCCTTTTTCACCTTCCTTCCTTCCTTTCTTTTTCACCTTCCTTCCTTTTTCACCTTCCTTCCTTCCTTTCTTTTTCACCTTCCTTCCTTTTTCACCTTCCTTCCCTTTTCACCTTCCTTCCTTTTTCACCTTCCTTCCTTCCTTCCTTCCTTTCTTTTTCACCTTCCTTCCTTTCTTTTTCACCTTCCTTCCTTTTTCACCTTCCTTCCTTCCTTCCTTTTTCACCTTCCTTCCTTCCTTTTTCACCTTCCTTCCTTCCTTCCTTCCTTCCTTTTTCACCTTCCTTCCTTCCTTCCTTTTTCACCTTCCTTCCTTTCTTTTTCACCTTCCTTCCTTCCTTCCTTCATTTTTCACCTTCCTTCTTCCTTCCTTCCTTCATTTTTCACCTTCCTTCTTCCTTCCTTCCTTCCTTCCTTCCCTTTTCACCTTCCTTCATTCATTCCTTCCTTCCTTCCTTTTTCACCTTCCTTCATTCATTCCTTTTTCATTCACCTTCCTTCCTTCCTTCCTTTTTCATTCACCCTCCTTCCTTCCTTTTTCATTCACCTTCCTTCCTTCCTTCCTTTTTCATTCACCTTCCATCCTTCCTTTTTCACCTTCCATCCTTCCTTTTTCACCTTCCTTCCTTCCTTTTTCACCTTCCTTCCTTTTTTTCACCTTCCTTCCTTTTTTTTCACCTTCCTTCCTTTTTCACCTTCCTTCCTTCCTTGCTTTTTCACCTTCCTTCCTTCCTTTTTCACCTTCCTTCCTTCCTTCCTTCCTTCCTTTTTCACCTTCCTTTTTCACCTTCCTTCCTCTTTCACCTTCCTTCCTTCCTCTTTCACCTTCCTTCCTCTGTCACCTTCCTTCCTCTTTCACCTTCCTTCCTTCTTTTCTTTCTTATATTTAAAGAATACAAAAGTAGTCCATGGCTAGCTTTTTGCTATGCCCCTGTACACGCAAAAAAAAGTGAATAAATTATTGAAAGAAAAAAATAAAGGCTAGGGGTCATTATGACCCATTCCGCAATTCTGGTGTTAAAATGCACTGATGCTATATTTGCCCTAATGGGTTTTATTTCATAGTTTTTGATGCCCTTTTCTTGCCAAGAAATGTCCTTGTTTCTTCCATTCTTTTATATTTTGATACATTTCCATCTTGAATATACTTTTGCCTGCAATGAGAAATGCAAAATGAAACTTCATTATGCTCCTTGGATTCCACATCCTTTCTGAAAGGCCGTCACTTCTGCTGTTGATGAGCTTCCTCCTCGCAGATAGTGCAGATCATAATGTAACCGTGGATTTTTTTTTTCTCAGCAGATCAGCTTCTCATTAGCTTTGCAGTACAGCGAACAATTTAACAGCTTCCAAAATGCCGATCTTGGCGCTGTCGGTCCGTTATTAGATGCCATTATTATAATGGAGCCTATTTATCAGCGCTATTATTGCCGAATGATTAATTCGGTCATTGTTCTGTAATGCAGAGATTTACATTTTCTTGTTTTTTTTTTCCCCTCAGTCTTTGTCAGATGCTCTAATTTCACTTCAGATGGTTTACCCCCGAAGAAACCTTTCAGCCGAACAGTGGAGGAATGCTCAACTTCTCAGCCTCATCAGTGCCCCGAGTACAATGCTGAACCCCGCACAGTCCGATACGGTACACAACCTTGTGTCTTTTATTCGAGCTCCAATCTTCTGAATATCTCCCGTTTCTTACATGGCGCCAACATGGCTGACTTGGACAGTCCAACTATTTGGGATCCACAGGGCTGATAAGGTTCAATATGGAGGAATGTAAAGTTAGGCACCTGGGCAGCAATAATATGTGGGCACCATATGTTCTAGGTGGAGTAAGGCTAGGAGAGTCACTTAAAGAGAAGGATCTCGGTGTACATGGAGATCATAGACTAAATAACAGCATCCATGTCAGTCTTGGGCTTCTAAGGCCATGTATTAAAAGAAGTATGAGCTCAGGACAGGGACACAATGCTACTACTTTACAGTTGAGTTCTGGGCACCAGTTCAGAGAAAGGTTATTCTGGAGTTCGAAAAAAAAAAAGGTACAAAGAAGAGACACACAACTGCTGACACATGGAGGATCTTGGTTATGGGGAGAAAATAAAATAAAATTAAAGCACCACTCCAGCATATTTTTTTTTATTGCAGCGCTGGAGTGGGGCAACTAATCGAAGTTCCCTGCCCCTAGTCTTACACTTACCAGCCGCGCCGCACTGGTTGGTCTTCTGCCGGTCGTGATTTGCTGGGTGATCCGGAAGTCACTACTCAGCGTAAATCTATGAAAGCCAGAACAAGACAAGAACACTGTTCTCATAGACTTACACTGAGAGCTTGTGTCCATTCCCTCTGACTTCCCATGAGGCAGAACTTGGTGTCACAATATGGCAGGTGCGGAACCAGAGCGACGCCAGGAAGAGCTGAAGACGGCGGCTGGGGAGTATAATACTAGAAGTAAGGAGTGTGCAGAGGCTTTTTAACCCCAAAATAACAAATTATCCACTATCTGGGGCCCCCAGCTATCTTGAGAACAAACCAGTGAATGGGTCAGTGGTCGAACATGCGCAACTCTGATCCATTTTAGAAGGGCTGTCAGAACCCCGGTGTTGAGATCTCTGGTGGTCCGAGCAATCTAACCCCAAGAAATCAACAAGGTATTCCCTATCCCATAGTTGGGAAATGGCTATATTGTTATTTTAGGAATAATCTTTTCAGAGAGTCATCACTTCCATCAGTTATATACTTTGTATAGTAATCTAATTTCTGACATTATTACAGCTAAGGCGACCAGGCCTCCTTTGAGCACTTTTAGTGAATTTTCCATAGCCTCTTCCTCTGGCAGATCATTTCTCTGGACATAAAGGGTGCCTCCTTGTTATACGTGCAGTCCTGGATATAAATAATTATGTGAGGCATCTCCAACCTTCAATATATTTCATTAGATCTTAGATCCACACTCGGCTGTGTTTTTTCCAAATTATGTCACTTTACTATGAAGTGACAACTTACTTGACTGCACAAGTGAAAATAGATTACAGGGGTTGTCCACTACTCGGACAACCTCTTCTCAATCCGTGTGTTTGCCCCCCGTAAAATAATACCGCTTATACTCGCTTCTAGCGCCGTTCCAGTGGTGTCATCACTGACCCGGTATTCGCTTGTGATTATTACATCACGTAATCCCTGTGGCCCTTCAGCCGCTTCTTCTCTCTACCCGCCTTCAGACAAACCGCGCACATCCAGAAGAAGTGAGAACTTTTGCGCTCTCATCCTTCTGATGTATGTGATGTGTCCGAAGGAGAGCAGAGTGGAGCGCCCACAGATTGACCCCACGGATCGCATGACATAACAAATGTCAAGCGATCACTGGGAGAGTCAGTGCTGACACCAGAGGGGAGTAGAAGTGTTATTTCACTGGGGGGGCAAACGTATGTATTGAGACTGAATAGTGGATAACCCCTTTTAATGGATAAAACTGTTTTAGTTGGCCCTCATATATTTCTATTACAATTAGTTTCTTCTCCTTGCAGATGCCCTGTGAATATCTTTCACTCGATGCAATGGAAAAATGGATAATTTGTAAGTACATAACTTTTTCTTGCGGTTTCTTGATTATAGGACTCTGCTCTGTAATGTATTTTATATGCCAACTGGCTTTCTACATCGCCACATTTTAATAATATAATAATAATAATCTATATTTTTATATAGCGCTAACATATTCTGCAGCGCTTTACAGTTTTGCACACGTTTTATCATCGCTGTCCCCGATGGGGCTCACAGTCTAAATTCCCTATCAGTATGTCGTGGCTGGAATCCAGAGTACCCGGAAGAAACCCAAACAAACGCGGGGAGAACATACAAACTCCTTGCAGATGTTGTCCTTGGTGGGATTTGAACCCAGGACCCCAGCGCTGCAAGGCTGCTGCGCTATCCACTGAGACGCCATGCTGCACTATACATATTACAGTGCTAACCACTGAGCCACCATGCTGCACTATACATACTACAGTGCTAACCACTGAGCCACCATGCTGCACTTTACATACTACAGTGCTAACCACTGAGCCGCCATGCTGCACTATACATACTACAGTGCTATCCACTGAGCCGCCATGCTGCACTATACATACTACAGTGCTAACCACTGAGCCACCATGCTGCACTATACATACTACAGTGCTAACCACTGAGCCGCCATGCTGCACTATACATACTGCAGTGCTAACCACTGAGCCGCCATGCTGCACTATACATACTACAGTGCTAACCACTGAGCCGCCATGCTGCACTATACATACTACAGTGCTAACCACTGAGCCGCCATGCTGCACTATACATACTACAGTGCTAACCACTGAGCCGCCATGCTGCACTATACATACTACAGTGCTAACCACTGAGCCGCCATGCTGCACTATACATACTACAGTGCTAACCACTGAGCCGCCATGCTGCACTATACATACTACAGTGCTAACCACTGAGCCGCCATGCTGCACTATACATACTACAGTGCTAACCACTGAGCCGCCATGCTGCACTATACATACTACAGTGCTAACCACTGAGCCGCCATGCTGCACTATACATACTACAGTGCTAACCACTGAGCCGCCATGCTGCACTATACATACTACAGTGCTAACCACTGAGCCGCCATGCTGCACTATACATACTACAGTGCTATCCACTGAGCCGCCATGCTGCACTATACATACTACAGTGCTAACCACTGAGCCGCCATGCTGCACTATACATACTACAGTGCTAACCACTGAGCCGCCATGCTGCACTATACATACTACAGTGCTAACCACTGAGCCGCCATGCTGCACTATACATACTACAGTGCTATCCACTGAGCCGCCATGCTGCACTATACATACTACAGTGCTATCCACTGAGCCGCCATTCTGCACTATACATACTACAGTGCTAACCACTGAGCCGCCATGCTGCACTATACATACTACAGTGCTAACCACTGAGCCGCCATGCTGCACTATACATACTACAGTGCTATCCACTGAGCCGCCATGCTGCACTATGCATACTACAGTGCTAACCACTGAGCCGCCATGCTGCACTATACATACTACAGTGCTATCCACTGAGCCGCCATTCTGCACTATACATACTACAGTGCTAACCACTGAGCCGCCATGCTGCACTATACATACTACAGTGCTATCCACTGAGCCACCATGCTGCTCCATTTTCCAGTCATATAGAAACGTTTAATGCATAGTGAATCTGTGTTCATATTCTTCTGCAGCATAGTATGACGACTGGTGTTTTCCATTATTAGCAAAAAGAACTAAGCCTTTTGGGCTGGTAGAGCCACTATTTTCAAGACTGAGGATATCCCCCCTTATGGCTTATGGATGACCTTTATGTGCATGTATACTTGATGTCTAGTAAATGGGGTTTTCTCCGGTGCAAAAGTGGGTAAAATTGCTAAGTTCTTGTCAAAAAAACAAGTTTGAAAAATTGTAAATCCTATAGTTTAGTGCCGGTTGTCAAGACTACCCGCCACCTTATAAATGGCCGGTTTCCTAGGCAAGGAGCGAGCAGCTGTTTGCAGTACAGCTGGCCAGATTACTGTAGTCCCGCTGCGCTCCTCCAGTGCTGCAGAAGCCGAGCGGCCTCCTCCAGCAGCATCTGAGCGCGCGCTGTTCCAACATGCTGCTAGTCCGAGCTCACACTCATCAGGATCACACCGCCCCTGGCATGTCAGGAGGCAGAGGAGCAGGGACATCCTGAAGATTGAACCTCATTACTCATTGCTTAAAGGGGCTGGATAACACTCCATTCATGTATACATCCTAATGTTCTTAACTAGTGATGAGCAAACATGGTTGGATAAGGTGTTATCTGAGCATGCTCAGGTGCTAACAAGTATCTTCGGCGCCCTTGAAAAGTATGTTTGAGTCCCAATGGCTGTTCGACAGTCGAAGTACATGCAGGGATTGTCTAACAAATAGGCATTCTTCATGTGTTGTGGTTGTTGAACAGCTGTGAGATATGCAGCCGAGGGGACGGGAACATCTTATTAGAGCACACCGAAGTCACTCAGTTAGCACCAGAGCATGCTCAGATAACACCTTATCCAACTACATTCGCTCATCACTATTCTTAACCCAAACGGCATAACAAAGTGATGGTGCCTGTTTGGTGAACAGTAGAATGGACCTGTCCTTGCCCTGCACTGTCCTGCTTTAATCTGGCATCAGCGATGTGTGACAAGTGCTACATTATAATTGAGGACTAGGTAAATGAATGGGCTAATGGAATGATATCCATTTCTCCTTCGCCTCATTGGGGGACACAGCATGGTCCGGTGTCCCCCAACGACTGGCTCGGAGAAAAGGATTTTACGGTGAGTACACAAAAATCCCTGTTTCTGCATGTGGTCTGTAAAGGCCTTGTGGTCTCTTGCTTTCACTGTGATCGGCAAAATTGTGCTCTCACATTGATGTCCTCATCCTGCACTGTTATAGGGAACTGAAATGGTAACTAAAAAATCTGCACACCGTTCTTTTATTAAATACGATGGTCCCGAATGCAGAAGTACACTACTTCTTTCCTTAAGGGATCAGGACCCCCGTGATGTCCATAAAGGCCTTATGTACATGTAGAGAAGGGGTGATATGTATATTACAGACATACACAGAATATACAGATCACCAGTACACTGATTTAAAGGGAATCTGTCACCAGGTTTTTATCTCATTTGAGAGCAGCATAATGTGGGGACAGAGACCCTGATTTCAGCAATGTATCACTTGTCTGTTTGCTGCCGTTTTGAAAAAAAAATCCTTTTTATCTGCTGCGGATCTACAGTATGAGTTCTCGGAATGCTGAGCTCTGTATAACCCCGCCGCTGATTGTGCATAGGCAGAAAGCTGCCAATCAGTGGCGGGGATGGGGTTATACAGAGCTCATGAATATGGAGAATGTCATAGCTTCAGGTTTTAGTCCTCTAGTGATAATTTTCTACTGATGAAACTGATTTTATAATAAACTACTGCAAGTGGCCCAATAAGTGACACATCGCTGGAATCCGAGTCTCTGCCATAATATAATGCTGCTCACAGATTAGGTGGCAAAAACCTGGTAACATTTCCCTTTAATGCTCTGTCATATATGATGACGGCATAGTCAGGCGCTTAGGCCTTAAAGGGGCAGTCTGGCTTCACTTCCACATTGTGATGTGAGCGGTGCTGGTGACATCACGTCTACAGATGTCTGTATGTGTGAATGCCGCATTACCCTTTAATACATTGCTGTCACACAATGTACGTTACCCCTGAAATAAAATGAGTGCCCCGGTCCATGAATTTTAGCATGTTCTTCCCCAACCTTTCGGCATTTGCTCGTCACCTAGAGCGCCCCGTTCCTGGATGATTTTTATCCATGTATAGAGGCCGTGTCTAGAGAGAGGGAAATCCTTTTACAACTAAAATCTGGTATTCTGCGTGGTATATTAACGTCATTCATTTAAAAAAAAAAATGTCCACATCTCACATTGATAAGCAGAAGAAAATCAGAGGATGAATTTCTGGGGTAAATAATAATCTTTGAGTAAACAGAACATGAAAATTTCACCTCTAGAATTTAGCATAGCAAAAAAGTGTAACGTGACTCTGGGTGAAAGCGCCTAAGATACCCGCTGTCATGAAAGAGTTAAGTGGAATGTAATAAGTTCATTTTCATTGTGTTTTGGGTTTTATTTTTTTGCACTTTTTTTCCTCCCTCAGTTGGCTTTATACTGTGCCATGGAATACTGAATACGGATGCGACGGCACTGAATCTGTGGAAGCTCGCCCTGCAGAGCAGCTCTTGTCTGTCACTTTACCGAGATGAAGTTTTCCATATCCATAAGGCAGCCGAAGACCTTTTTGTCAACATCAGAGGGTTTGTCCACGACTTAAAAGATTTGCTTCACCCTAAATACGCGTCACCAATATCATGCGCGGGCAAATGTTAGATCCTGATTGGTGATAAGCGAACGTGCTGGGGTAAGGTGTTATCTAAGCATGCTCGGGTGCTAACTGAAAGTCTCCTGCGTGCTGGAATAATGTTTGAGTCCCCGCTGTTGCCTGTCTCTTGGCTGTTCGACAGCCACAACACATGCAGGGATTACCTGTTTTGTTCGCTGTCAAACAGCCGCGAGACCTGTAGCCGCAGGGTCTCGAACATATTATTCGAACACGCCTAAGACACTCTTAGCACCCGAGCATGCTTAGATAACACCTGATGATCTGGTAGTATTCGGAGTTCAGCGGAGTAGATCCTGATGTTGGATCACTTTGCTCCTTGCTGCAATAAAGGATGGAGAAAGCTGCCTCCTCATGGGTCCTGTAGCCTCTGCTAGTGAAAGCACTGGGTAATTAATAAGCATCTGGAAAAAGAGCGAATGGCACATTTGACGCTGTGTCCTGTGCACACAGAAGTGCCTGCTTTTGTGGTAGATCACGTGACTGTACTTACTATCAGTGCAGCCTCCATCGGTCTCTTCATTTTTGCTCTAGACATTACACTACATATTACCCCGAGCTGTGCTAGGGAAGGAAGAGAAGAACAATTTAGTTTTGTCTGAATCCACTTTGTCTGCAGTACTCGGCAGCAGCTGATTCCTGTACAGCGGTTTTGCTTTGTTTTTCTTTTCCCCAAAAATTATTTTATGTTTACAGGAAAAGATTTTGTTGTCTTTAAAAAGAATCTGTCAGTAAGATCAGCCCCAAATCACCTAGAATTGGAATGCATTTATATCTTCTATCTGTTGCTGCATCTAAAAGTAAATAGCTTTATAATTTGAATAACAATTAATCCTTAAGTGCTCTGGGAGTGTTGGAGCACTTCCTGAACCTTTGCCTCCTGACCTTGTTTCCTTTCCCATCGCCAGCCTCTTCATTGCCTGGCTTCCTTGCCTTAGGTCACACAGATGGGGAGCTATCAATCAAGCTGGGCAAGGAAACCTGGGATGGCAGTGGCTTGGTAAATGCTCTGGGCGTGACAAAGCGCAACGATCACATTATTTTCATATGATTTCTCGGGAACACATTGAAATTTAAGTCCATCGATACCTTTATTATGCTTTGCTTGTATAGTGCCATTATAATGTGCAGCACTTTCCAGGCATTATCATCACTGTCCCCATTGGGGCTCACAATGTAGATTCCCTATCAGTATGTCGAGTGTGGGAGGAAACTGGAGACCCCGGAAGAAACCCACGCAAACACTGTGCAGATGTTGTCCTTGGTGGGATTTGCTGTAAAGCAATAGTGCTAACCACTGAGCCACCGTGCTGTCCGTCTTTGCTCCTAAGACCGGCCTGTCCATTTATGCGGGTTGAGAAGGGGTTGACCTTACTGACAAATTCCCTTTTAACGAGCATTTATATTTTTTCAAGGGGTTTCAAGAATTCTATTAACATATTTGTGTTTCCACTTCTTAGGTACAATAAGAGAATTAATGACATCAGAGAATGCAAGGAGGCTGCAATATCTCATGCGTAAGTATTGGTTAATATGAAACCAGCTCTGCTATTCTATAAACCAGCTCTTTTAAAGGGCATCTGTCAGAAGGTTTTTGCTGCCCCATCTGAGAGCAGCAAGATCTATGGACAGAGAGCCTGATTCCAGCGATGGGTCACTTACTGGGCTGCTTGCTGCAGTTGTGATGGAATTCCTGTTTTCACTGCTGTGCTCAGAATGCAGAGTTCTGTAACTCCGCCCACACACCTGATTGGCAGCTTCCTGTGTACGTTGTCAACAAGCTGCTAATCAGTGGTGGGGGCGGGGTTACTCAGTTTAGCTGGACTCTGGCACAGGACACCTAGTCCTACAGTGATAATATCCTGCTGATAAAACACTGATTGCATTGAAACTACAGCACACAGCCTAGTAAGTGACACGTCCCTGGAATCAGGCTCTCTGCCCCAACATTATGCTGCTCTCCGATAAAATGCATTCCGCTACTGACACATTTTTTCTCGTAATATTGTTGTACCCTTCATTTGCTATTCCTCCTGAATATTTCTAAATAAATTGAAAACTATTTTAGTATGTTCTCTGTAACAGGGGTGTATTCATTCAGTCAGATAGCGCCTGCATTGATTGGGGTAGCTTTAGATTCTGTAGAGATGACCCCCAACTGGTAACGCCAGTACATTTCTAAGAGGAATAACACAGGAATGGCAGACTTTTGTTTTTTGAGAAAAAAGGAACTCAAGAAAAGCTTATGTCAGCACTGGCTACTTGGTGATACCTGGCAGTTCTTATTTTTATTAATTCCTAACGGCTTTTTTTCATTAGCCGGAGCCAGTGGAAGATAATAACTGCTGATTTGCTGACTGTGATCCACTCCCCATTACATCCGTGACATGTTATGGGGAGAAAGTGACACTTTTCAAGCTATTTATTCAGTAAGGAAATGTCAGATGCCTTACAACTCTTAATAAAATATACAAGGTCAAGCTTCCACGGGTCAAGTAAAAATGTTTCACGGTTTGACTAATGTACACTGTGTTCCAGATTATTGTGCACAAAGAGTTTAGGAGTGATAAGGTTTGAATTTTTTTGTTTGTCATTTAAACTCATTGATGGTGATCTGTGTCGGGGCTCTTTATATCACTGAAAGCAATTGCAGATACCTGTGCAAATTAGTTTGGCCGGTGTGTCCAAATAAAGGCAAGACTACTTAAGAAGGCTGTTCCACATTATTAAGCAGCCTACATTTTGGGCCAAAATGGGAAAGAAAAAGGATGTCGGCTGCTGAGAAGCAACAAATTGTGGAGTGTTTAGGTCAAGGCATGACTACAATCAACATTGCCAAGACACTTCATCATGATCATCACACAATCAAGAAGTATGTGGCTGATTCCCAGCACGCGTGTGCGTGCTAAGGAAAAATTGAGGACTCTTTCCAACAGGCAATTGTGTAAGGTTAAAAGAGCAGCTGCAAAAATGCCTTGTCATAGCAGCAGACAAGTTTTTGAAGCTGCTGGTGCCTCCAACGTCCCCAGAACAACAAGATGCAGGGTCCTTCAGAGGTTTGCAGCTGTGCGTAAGCCATCCTGTCGACCACCTCTATCCACTGCACACAAGCAGAAACGACTCCAGTGGGCCAAACGATACGTGAAGACTGACTTCCAAACTGTTTTTTTCACCGATGAGTGCCGTGCAACGCTCGATGGTCCAGATGGATGGAGTGGAGGATGGCTGGTTGATGGACACCCCATGAAAACATGGCTAAGGCGCCGACAAGGAGAAGGTGGAGTAATGTTTTGGGTTGGAATCATGGGGAGAGAGATTGTCGGCACCTTTATGATCCCTTAATTGGGTAAAGATGAACTCCATAATCTATGTGGAGTTTCCAGAACAACACTTCCTGCCATGGTTCAAGAGGAAGAACCGTGCTTTCCGCAGCAAGATCATTTTCATGCATGATAATGCACCGTCTCATGCTGCAAAAAACACATCTGGATCTCTGGCTGCTATGGGCATAAAAGAGGACAAACTTATGGTGCGGCCACCATCTTCCCCTGACCTCAACCCCATTGAGAACCTCTGGAACATCATCAAAAGGAGTGTCTATAATGGCGGGAGTCAGTTCACATCTAAGCAACAGCTCTGGGAAGGTATTCTGTCCACATGCCAAACAATTGAAGCAGAAACCATCCAAAAACTGACAAATTCAATGGACGAGAGAGTTCAGAAGCTTCTTTCGAACAAGGGGTCCTATGTGCAAATGTAACATCACCTACAATAAAGATTTCACTTGAAAACTGTTTGATTTCATTTTGTAATAAGCTGATAATGCTTATAACTTCACAATTGACCATTTTTATGTTCAAAATTAAAAATAAAAAAGGTTGAAAACTCTGTTGTGCATAATAATATGGAACATGCATTTTGAGTGTTTATTTTTTTTAAAAAAAAGATACTGTTTTCATAGGCAGTTTGTTCCAAAACATTGCAATTATACTAGAATAGTAGATGACTGGAAAATAACAATGACTGCAATTCAGATAGGTAATTTAGAGAAAATATGAGGAAATATTATTTGCATAATAATTTGGAACACAGTGTATATGTGAAATCTCATAATGTCCACTTATAAATGTTTATTATAGTGATGCTTTGCTTCTTATTTAGCGGTGCAACACACCGAGAAAGGCGCAAATTCTTAAGGTCTGCACTCAAGGAACTGGCCACTGTCCTTTCCGACCAGCCTGGTTTATTGGGGCCAAAGGTACGTGAATAGCTTTTCATATTGAATCTGACTAAGTAGCATAGCCCAACTGGGGCTTTTACAACAAAACTGGCCATGTTGCCCTTAAAGGTTATGGACACCTTTGCATTTTATTTTCTTAAGCGGATATGTTTTATGTGGAATTAAACTTATGTGCTATTTGTGATTACTGCTGTTTTTGTTGTGTAGCATGCATATATTATAATACACCGCAAGCTGCTCATTTCCATTCACTCTCCTCTTGAAAACTGATTCCTTGTCTCCAGCTTCCTTTGTCAATGGGGATTTAAGCTTTAAGGGAACCTGTCAGCAGGATTGTGCACAGTATCTTACATACAGTTTCAGGTCGACGCTGTTATACTGATTAAAAATCACCGGCCTGATCCCTGTTGAGGGCAGACAAAGTACTGCAGTGCGCAGGCGCCGGAAAGGTCAGAGGCCCGGCGCCTGCGCACTGCAGTACTTTGTCTGCCCTCAGCAGGGCAGAGCAAAGTACGCCTGCGCCGGAGCCGTGGCTGAAGATCAGAAGAGGACGTCTTGTAATGAAGATGGGAGGCGCCGCAGCGGACCGGAGACGCCCATCCGACCTGACCAGCAGCGGGACCGCCCCTGGGTGAGTATAATATAACGTCTTTTTCTCCTCTTTCAGGTAACATCGGGGGCTTTTCTTTATCGCCTCTCATTGGGGGACACAGGAACCATGGGTGTATGCTGCTGCCACTAGGAGGCTGACACTATGCAAATAAAAAAATTAGCTCCTCCTCTGCAGTGTACACCCCACCGACTGGCATTAAACTCTTCAGTTTAGCTTAGTGTCAGTAGGAGGTGGACACGGGTCTTTCATTAGACCCTTATCTACCTCAATGTGCGTCGTTTCTTTTCAGGTTTTCTTCCAGAGGGATACAGGGTGAGCAGTCACGCCTGTAGTCCCACAATACGGACTATGAGTACGGCGTGTACTGCCACCCCGTATCCTCATAGATCCCTCTCCAGGACCAAGATCCTAGCACAGAAGCGTGCTCAGAAGTCCGGTCCTGGCTCCGTCCCCCACCCACTCGCCTACCAGAGCCTGTCGGTCGGAGGAGACGAGGACGTCCATCACAGCTCCGTGGACGTCTCATTCCCCTCAGGTTAGTAACGGCGTGGGATGTTTAGGTGAGTATTTCCCCCTGGCGGGCTCTCCATTCCCCCGGGATCTTTTCTCCAGATGTCCCCCGGTCCTCCCTCATGGCGTTTGTTTTGGGGGGATCCCAGGGACAGCCACGGGGGCTGTGGCTCATTTTCCTCCGGGGCTCTCCTTCATTGGCGGCCGCACAGCCACGGTGTCTCCCTTGTGGAGTCTCGGCCTGGCGGGCTGCCGCGCCGCTCCCCCTTGCGGTCTCGCTTCTCGGCGGCCGCGGTGTGTCCTGTGTCTGCACGGCGTCCTTGGCAGGGTGCCGTGCCGCTTGCTTTCTGCGGCGCTCCGACGCCGCCACTCTCCAGCGGCGCTCCGGCGCCGCTATTCTCAGGCGGCGCTCCGGCGCCGCGATCCTCTGGCGACGCTCCGGCGCCGCGATTTTCCGGCGGCGCCGGCCTCTAGTTTGGGTCCCGGCTTCTGCCGGGGCCTGCCTCTGGCGCCGCGGCCCCGCCGGTTCCGTTCGGGCAGCCTTGGCGGACTGCCGCTCTTCTCGGACTCTGCGGCGCGCTGCTCCGGCACCGCGGTTCCCTTCTCCGGCGGCGCCGGTCTCTAATTTAGGTCCCGGCTTACGCCGGGGCCTACTTCCGGTTTCTCGGCTCCTCACTTCCGATTCTGCGGGCGGGCTTCTTTCCCGCCCGACATACTGCGCCCTGCCCACCGGCGCCTCTGCGTCTGGCTCCACCCCCTTCCTCGTGGGTCCCTCGGCCGGTGTGCACCGCTTCTCACAGCAGCAGCACTCGCATCTTCTGTGGCTCAGCATCGCAGAATCAGCACCTCAGGGAAGTTCTCCGCCGAGGACAAGTGGGACATCTTCCAGGACCGGGTCCGTGAGTAGCTGCACTGCAGACTGACACCCCCCTCTGCCCACTGTCCCCTAACCCACTGGCATCTTCAGGGTCCCTAAAAATGTCTACCTCTAAAGGGGGCCGCTCTCGTCCCCCTACCTCTTCATCTTCTGCCTTAGTCACGTACTTTGCATGTTCGTCCTGTAACAGCAAACTTCCCTCAGGTCAGTCCTCCCCGCTGTGTCAGTCCTGCAGCAACCCGATTGTTCCCACCGCCCAGGATCCCCCGACTGTTCCGCCCGAGAGTGATCCCCCCATCCCAGGCTGGGCCGCTTCTCTGTCACAATCGGTGGCCGATTTAACACGGGTGTCTCAAACCCTGGTGTCCGCGCTGGATCGGTTACCCCTGCAGACCCCTGCAGTGGCCAGCGGGTCGCAGGAACCGCCGCCCGAGCCCTCCTTGATTAGCCACAAAAGGTCCAGACAGCAACGTCGGTCTGAGTCCTCTTCGCGTTCCATCTCGCCGCACGGCCCTCCCCCGCGGTTGGTGTCGCACCGTTCCTCCTCCCCTGAGTCAGGCGAGGCTTTATCTGATGCGCCCTCAGAGGAGATGTCGGAGTTGGATCCTAGCCAAATCGCCACCATGAGTGAGTCGGTCCAGAACCTCATTCGGGCTATAAACCAAACCTGCGGCATTAAGGATCCCTCTACGGAACCCGCAGATCAGGCGGTTTCGTTTAGACGGGCCAAACCACCTTCAAGATTTTTTGCCCCTCATCCTGAATTCGAGGAAATCCTGACCAGAGAGAGAGAGAATCCGACCAGACGTTTTCAGAGGGGAAAACGCCTGGGGGTGTTATATCCTTTTTCACCAGATCTTACCGCCAATTGGACGGTCTCTCCCTCGGTGGATCCACCTGTGTCCAGGCTGTCCACCAACACGGTGCTCCCACTGTCCGGCGGAGCGTCTCTGAAGGACTCTAACGACAGAGTTATAGAATCCTTCGCAAAATCTGCCTTCGAAGCGGCTTCAGCAGCGCTATGCCCGGCCTTTGCTTCCACTTGGGCCTCAAAATCCATCTCAAAATGGGCCAAGGATCTGCGGCGAGGTATCCTGGACGGGGCTCCTCCCGCGCAATTAGCGGAACTTGCCAACCAGATTTCCCACGCTGGTGAATACCTGGTTTCCGCCTCCCTGGATGTCGCGTCTTGTGCGGCTCAGGCTTCCAGCAATGCCGTTGCCATCCGCCGGACCGTTTGGCTCAAGGCCTGGCAGGCGGACTTGTCCTCCAAAAAGTCCCTCACTAGTCTGCCCTTCCAGGGCTCTCGTCTCTTTGGTTCCCAGCTGGACCAGATCATTAAGGACGCCACTGGGGGCACAAGTTCCCTTCTCCCCCAGGCTAAACCTCGTCGCCCTCCTCCTAGACGGCAGTTTCGCTCGTTCCGGCCTTTTCGTCGCTTCGCTGCGTCAAACTCCTTTTCCCAGCAGCAACAGAGGCCACAGGCACGTCAAGAGAAGAAGGCGGTGTCCTTCAGGCCCACTCCGTCCTGGCGTCCTCGCTATTCCCAGGGTAGATCGTCCAGGCCCAGGACTGGAAGATCCACTTCCGCATGACTCTCGGCAAGACTCCAGCCCAACTCCCAGGTTGGGGGGCCGTCTTCTCCGTTTCAGGGACGTCTGGATTTCCGCAGTAGAGGATGCATGGGTCAGGGAAGTTGTGTCTTCGGGATACAAAATAGAGTTCGCCTCCCGACCCAGAGATCGTTTCTTCCAATCTCGTCCTCCAAAAGATCCCGCTTTGGTTCCGGGCTTCTTCGCAGCCATCGCTTCTCTGCTCAAATCCGGGGTAATCGTTCCCGTCCCAGAAAAGGAACGGTACACGGGTTTCTACTCGAACCTCTTTGTGGTACCGAAAAAAGACGGCAAGGTTCGTCCCATTCTGGACCTCAAATTGTTGAACAGGAGGGTTCGCCTGAGACACTTCAGGATGGAATCCCTTCGTTCAGTAATTGCTTCCATGGAGGCTCAGGAATTTCTATGCTCTATAGATATCCAGGACGCCTACCTACATCTTCCAATATTTCCCGGACATCACCGTTTCCTGCGCTTCGCAGTGCAACAAGATCATTTTCAGTTCGTCGCCCTGCCGTTCGGTCTCGCAACCGCGCCAAGGGTGTTCACGAAAATCATGGCGGCGCTGATGGCCATTTTGAGAGTCAGAGGCTTGGTTCTGTTTCCATACCTCGACGACATCCTCATCAAGGCTCCGTCCTTTGCTCAGGCCCACGAAAGCTTGTCCATTGTTCTCGACACCTTATCCCGTTTCGGATGGCTGGTCAACCGGAAGAAGTCCTGCCTTATTCCTTCTCAGCGCATCATCTTTCTGGGCATGCTCTTCGACACTCGTCAGTCCAGAGTCTTCCTTCCCAAGGACAAGAGATCCACCCTTTGTCGGGACATTCTCTTGCTCCAGGGTCCTCGGCCTCCCTCCCTCCGATCGGCCATGAAGGTTCTGGGGAGGATGGTAGCTACCTTGGAAGCGATTCCCTTCGCCCAATTCCATTCTCGACCCCTTCAGCAAGCCATTCTGTCTCAGTGGGACAGGTCGGTCTTCTCCCTGGATCGGCCGATCAGACTCTCCTTTCGGGTCAAGCGGTCTCTCAACTGGTGGCTGACGTCTCCTCTCATCTCCCAGGGCAGGTCCTTCCTTCCGGTTCACTGGCAGGTGGTGACAACGGATGCCAGCCTGATCGGCTGGGGTGCGGTTTTTCGCCACCTGACGGTTCAGGGCCGTTGGTCGCTACAGGAGTCCGCGCTGCCGATCAACGTCCTCGAAATTCGGGCCATCTTTCTGTCCCTCCGCCATTGGGAAAGGATTCTCAGGGGCCTTCCAGTCCGGATCCAGACGGACAATGCCACGGCTGTGGCATATGTCAACCATCAGGGGGGGACTCGGAGCTCCTTGGCCCTTGCCGAGGTGTCCAAGATCCTCCTTTGGGCAGAGGCAACGGTTCCGGTGATATCCGCGGTGCATATCCCCGGCGTAGAAAACTGGGCCGCCGACTTCCTCAGCCGCGAGGGTCTCGCGGCGGGGGAATGGTCCCTGCATCCGGAGGTCTTCCATCAGATTTGTCTTCGATGGGGAACTCCGGATGTGGATCTCACGGCGTCTCGGATCAACAGGAAGGTTCCACAATTCGTCTCCAGGTCACGCGATCCTCTCGCAGTGGGCGTCGATGCTCTGGCCATTCCTTGGTCACAGTTCGAGATGCCCTATCTGTTCCCACCCCTTCCATTACTTCCCAAACTGTTGAAGAAGATCAAAGCGGAAGGGGTGCCGGTCATCCTGATCGCCCCGGATTGGCCCAGGAGAGCTTGGTTCGCGGAGCTCGTCAACCTTCTCGCGGACGCTCCCTGGCGCCTTCCAGACAGGCCCGATCTGCTGTCCCAGGGTCCTATCTGCCACCCGAATTCTCGGTCGCTCAGTTTAACGGCGTGGCTGTTGAGACCGCGGTTCTAAGAGCGTCCGGCCTTTCGGACCGGGTCATTCACACCATGATTCAGGCTCGGAAGCCTTCGTCTTCCAGGATCTACTACCGCACCTGGAAGGCCTACTTCCGTTGGTGCGAGTCCAACCGCGTGCCGCCTATGGTTTTTTCCCTGCCTTCTCTTTTGGCCTTCCTTCAGGCAGGACTGGATTCGGGCCTGGCTCTTAGTTCCCTGAAGGGTCAGGTCTCTGCGCTTTCCATCCTCTTTCAGAAGACCTTGGCCTCTCGGCCACAGGTTAAGACCTTCTTTCAGGGGGTAGCCCACGCCGTCCCGCCGTACAGGGCCCCTGTGGAGGCATGGGACCTAAACCTGGTACTGGACGTTCTGAAGGTTTCTCCCTTTGAACCTCTTAGGGAGATTCCTCTATCAGTTTTATCTTGGAAGGTGGCCTTTCTTGTGGCCATCACGTCCATTCGCCGCGTTTCCGAGCTGGCGGCACTGTCTTGCCGCCCTCCGTTTTTGGTCATTCACCAGGACAAGGTGGTCTTCCGACCTCCACCTTCTTTTCTTCCTAAGGTGGTTTCCACCTTCCACCTCAACGAGGACATCGTTCTACCTTCCTTTTGTCCAGCTCCGACTCATCCTCTGGAGCGATCGTTGAACAAGCTGGACCTAGTCAGGGCAGTGAGGATTTATCTGGATAGAACATCCTCTTTCCGGAAGACGGATTCATTTTTCGTCATTCCTGATGGCACGCGCAGAGGCCAGCCGGCTTCTAAAGCGACTATTGCTCGCTGGATCAGAACGGCAATTTTGGAGGCTTACCGGGTCAAGAACAGAGTGCCCCCTCCTGGGATTAAGGCTCACTCTACCCGGGCAGTCGGCGCCTCCTGGGCGGTGCACCACAGGGCTTCCGCCCTACAGCTTTGCAAAGCGGCAACTTGGTCTTCCATCCACACGTTCGCCAAATTTTACAAGGTCCATACCTACGCATCGGCGGACGCCAGCCTAGGCAGAAGGATCCTGCAGGCGGCAGTGGTGAGTCCTCTGACCTGATGGAAGTCTGTTTTCCCGCCCTTGGGACTGCTTTGGGACGTCCCATGGTTCCTGTGTCCCCCAATGAGAGGCGATAAAGAAAACAGGATTTTTGGTTGCTTACCGTAAAATCTGTTTCTTGGAGCCTCCATTGGGGGACACAGCACCCTCCCAATGTTTTTGTTATATGTTCTCTGACTGTTCTCACGTTTACAGTTCTCAAGTTTGTGGTTATGGTTTTTCAACCTTGTTCTTTCTCCTACTGCTTTCTCACTAACTGAAGAGTTTAATGCCAGTCGGTGGGGTGTACACTGCAGAGGAGGAGCTAATTTTTTTATTTGCATAGTGTCAGCCTCCTAGTGGCAGCAGCATACACCCATGGTTCCTGTGTCCCCCAATGGAGGCTCCAAGAAACAGATTTTACGGTAAGCAACCAAAAATCCTGTTATCTACAGCATTACAGAATGCTGCAGATAAGCCCCTGATGCCGGTGGTCTTACCTCACCCGCGATTTTCGGGGTGACAGGTTCCCTTTAATTTTTTTTATTCGATGGAATGCATGAATTCATTTTAAAAAGTCTGTCTCAAATTGGCGCCGTGTGTGTAGTAGCAGCGATCCGATCGCTGCGGCTGCGCCATCTTGCTAGAGAAGAAAAAATGGCCTCCTCCAAGATCGCCGATAGATGCTACTTCGCAGACACGGCCGGCGCCATCTTTTTTTTTTTTTTCTCAAGCAAGATGGCGACGCCTACCCAGTAGCATCTATCGGCTATCGGTTAGCTGCCAATGCACAGGCGAGGCCGGCATCGTTTTGAGACTTTTTTTTTTTTCATGAATTTATGTATACCATCAAATAGAATAATTAAATACACATTGTAGATGTGATCAGGCTGCAGTGCATGATCCTTTATAGGGAACCTGTCACCCCCTGGACGCTTTTAAGTTATTACTATGGGCATACAGGGGAAAGAATTGCTTAAATGGTCCCACCTGTATGCCTCATAGCTGAGGTCTTGTTGCTGAGAAATAGACTTTTAATCTTTTATGTTAATTAGTTCTTCCAGGCTCCGGGGTGTGCGGTGCCTGGGAGAAAACTCTGCCTCCGGTGTTAATTTCTGCACTACCCCCTCGCATGCACGTAGCAGTGACATGCAGCTGCAGCACCGGAACCCTGGGCCTTGCACTCGCGCGATTATGTGTATCTTTTCCTCTTTTCTTTGGGCATTGGCTTCATTGGTCTTCTGTGTTCTTCTTATGTTAAAAAATTAACATAAGAGATTAAACGTCTATTTCTCAGCAACAAGACCGCAGCTATGAGGCATACAGGTAAAACTACCGTATTTTAACCCTCCGTCACATACAATATTCGGACTAACGAGTTCACATACAATGTGCCTGTCAGGCGCCTGCAGGAAAAATACCTATAATATCTAATGTTTGCAATTTCAGTGCTCTAAAAGTGATCAGTGACTTTCATAGGGATGTAATAAGAGACTACACATAATCAGTTGCAAAAAAAAACATTTACTTAACATAAAACTAATAACTATGAAATACAAACTTTTCAAAACTCCCGCCAAATAGTCCCCAGTTCGACTCTCTCAAAAAAATGTACAAAGAAAATTTTTGAACACAAACTTAATTTTAAGGTACCTTAAGTACTATTAAAAACATATTCAATCAGAAGTAGATGCTGAGGTTTCCCCAGAAAAGTCACACTTGCAGAGCAAATAGCAAGAATTACACACCATTTTTGCATGTGTCAGGCAAATTGCTTTATGACATTTGAGACATTCATAATTTGAAAGCCTTCTGGTTCCGCTTTCCGTTTGGCAGGTGGTGCATCTCCTTCTTTTGTGAGGTGGTGCAGATGGTGACTTTTCACCATCATCTTCTGGGCGGAACCTTTTGAGCTGAACTTGAAGGCGAGAGGGGATACCGATTGTTTTCACGCTTCTCCTGCGTAGCTCTCCAAGTACTAGTTCATGGGCCAATTTTTTCAGATACAATCGTCTACGGAGTGGTTCAAGCTTGTTTTCAAGATAAATTACTTGTGAATTTATACCACCCAAATTCAACATAGCAAAAAATATGACCATTGGCCAGCGTTTGATGTTTCTGCTGACGTTGAAAGTGGAGCACATCTGATCTGCTGTATCCACACCCCCTTTGGTGGCATTGTAAAATGTAATTATCTCCGTGTTTTTTTCTGCCCCAGTCCCAGGATCGATGGCAGCATCATCATGAAGTGTTGATAGAAGAAGTACGTTTTTTCTGGAATGGCTTCTTGTTCCATTTAGTATTTTTATCTTTTCCAATATAATATGATCCAACTTCTTCATCCTCACCACTGTCACCATCTTGCTCTGTTTCAGAATCCAGGACACATTCTTCCACCTCATCATGAGAATCAATCTCACTTTCCTCTCCTAAATCCTCATTCAGTGTGAGGTCTCTATCATCTAACAGCATGTTTGTTACTTCCTCAACATCAAGTTGTTTGGATAAATTGTACATTTTCCTCTCCATTTCAGCAGATAATCTGAAGCAAGAGAAGGAATATGTTAGGGAACTACTGTATATGCCTGAGCAGCACACTTTCTTTTATAAAATCTCCCTTATTTCTATGAAATATCCTCACATTTTGTGCTATACATTCATAAAACAAGCTAAATAAACTATTGTGATGAATAAAAACATAAAATACCAACCTTACTGAATGTGACGTATTCACATACAATGAGCCTGAGAGATCTGTGCAGCTATATCCTCTCCCCTGAAGCTCTGAAATCCAACTGTGATATCAGGTTTCACAGACCTTCAAGAGACAGGAGACTACCTGGAGGGAGGGGGTTTCCTCACAATCTGGTGAGGAAGGATAAATGAAAGTAAAAGAGAAGCGCCTGTCAGATCAGTTGTATGTGACGGAGGGTTAACAGTTCTATCACCTGTATGCCCATAGTAGTAGGTTACATACGTCCTGGGGGTGACAGATTCCCTTTAAATGTTTTTTTTTATTAGAGCTTTGATTAGCATTTAGTGGAGAAGAGATCAGGCCTAGAAACGAACCTGTTAAGGAGCGGTCTGCTGAAACTGAATGGCATCGAGCTTCTTGCAGTGTGCTGTAATACATGGAATCTGCAAAAGGAAAATGATAGAAAATTTAGAATTAAAACTGATTGCCGGAATGTTTTAATCCAGATAGCACCAGATATGCTAATACACGGTGACAGTATTTTTTAAGTGGAGACTAGTACAGTACATTTTTCTTGTCCTGATGGCCTGTTGCTTGTATGTACAATCGGAGCAATGCAAATAAACTGTAGTATCAGTTGCCATCTAGTATTTCAGAGTATAGCCTGAGCAACCAGAGTAGAAAGTCTGAAGACCGCAGAGCTGAGCCAACAAGTATCTGTGACCTGGTCAGGTTGCAGATGTGCCAGCCTCATTTACAATGGGAAGTCACATGTAGAGCATTAAAGGGAATCTGTCAGCAGGTTTTTCTACCTAATCTCAGAACATCATAATGTAGGGTAGAGACCTTGATTCCTGCAGTGTTTCGCTCACTTGGCTGCTCGTGGCAGTTTTTACAAAATAATCCGTGCTTTTTTTTTTTTGTTTTGTTTTTTTTTTTTTTAGCAGGAGTTTATAACCAGAGGACTAGTAGTCCAACTCCGCTCACACCACTGAGTGTACGTGGAAATCTGCCAGTGTTGTGGGCGGGGTTATACAGAGCTCAGCATTAGAGAACTGCTAGATCTGTAGCATAGATGACAGTCTGTATGTGGTGTGTGTATGTATGTATATATATATATATATATGTGTGTGTGTGTGTGTGTGTGTATATATATATATATATATATATATATATATATATATATATATATATATATATATATATATATATATATATATAGTTAGGTCCATATATATTTGGACAGAAACAACATTTTTCTAATTTTGGTTATAGACATTACCACAATTAATTTTAAACAAAGCACTACAGATGCAGTTGAGGTTCAGACCTTCAGCTTTCATTTGAGGGTATCCACATTAAAATTGGATGAAGGGTTTAGGAGTTTCAGCTCCTTAACATGTGCCTCCCTGTTTTTAAAGGGACCCAAAGTAATTGGACAGATTCAATAATTTTATATAAAATGTTCATTTTTAGTACTTGATTGAAAACCCTTTGTTGACAATGACTGCCTGAAGTCTTGAGCTCATGGACATCACCAGACGCTGTGTTTCCTCCTTTTTGATGCTCTGCCAGGCCTTCACTGTGGAGGTTTTCAGTTGCTGTTTGTTTGTGGGCCTTTCAGTCTGAAGTTTAGTCTTTAACAAGTGAAATGCTGCTCAATTGGGTTGAGATCAGGTGACTGACTTGGCTATTCAAGAATATTCCACTGCTTTGCTTTAATAAACTCCTGGGTTGCTTTGGCTTTATGTTTTGGGTCATTGTCCATCTGTAGTATGAAACGACGACCAATCAGTTTGGCTGCATTTGGCTGGATCTGAGCACACAGTATGGCTCTGAATACCTCAGAATTCATTCGGCTGCTTCTGTCCTGTGTCACATCATCAATAAACACTAGTGACCCAGTGCCACTGGCAGCCATGCATGCCCAAGCCATCACACTGCCTCCGCCGTGTTTTCTTTATCGCCTCTCATTGGGGGACACAGGAACCATGGGTGTATGCTGCTGCCACTAGGAGGCTGACACTATGCAAATAAAAAAGTTAGCTCCTCCTCTGCAGTGTACACCCCACCGACTGGCATTAAACTCTTCAGTTTAGCTTAGTGTCAGTAGGAGGTGGACACGGGTCTTTCTTTAGACCCTTATCTACCTCAATGTGCGTCGTTTCTTTTCAGGTTTTTTCCGGATGGGATACAGGGTGAGCTGTCACACCTGTAGTCCCTCAAGCGGACTATGAGTACGGCGTGTACTGCCACCCCGTATCCTCATAGATCCCTCAGCAGGACCAAGAGCCTGGCACACAAGCGTGCTCAGAAGTCCGGTCCTGGCCCGTCCCCCACCCACTCGCCCACCAGAGCCTGTCGGTCGGAGGAGACGAGGACGTCCATCAGCAGCTCCTATGGACGTCTGATACCTTCTCAAGGTTAGTAGCAGACGACGGGGGATTTTACTAGGTGAGTATTTCTAAAGGGGTTCCCAGGACTCAGCGCAGGTCATCGCTGCATTTGCAGCACTTTCCCCGTTCCCTGCGCGGTGGCTACCTTTCCATGCCCCACCGCGTTCCTCCAGCGGTCGCCGTTCTTCCTTCAGGCCCTGGCCTCCCGGGGCCTGCTTGCGGCACGCTCCTGCCTGCAGTTTTTCCTTCAGCGGTCGCTGGCTCCTAATTTAGGCCCCGGCCTTTTCCGGGGCCTACTTGCGGCGTACCAGCTTCCCTCAGCGTTCTATGCGGCGGCCTCTCCGGCGGCGCTCACCTCCACAGCCAGCTGGGGCCTACTCCGGCGATTCTTCACCGGCGGCAGCGCTCCCTCTCTTATATGCGGCGGCTGCCGCGCCGCTCTGCCGGGCAGCGTCTGCGCCGCGGGGATCTTCTCTCCGGTCACCGGCTCCTAATTTAGGCCCCGGCTTTTCCGGGGCCTACTCCGGCGACTCTTTTCCGGCGGCAGCGCGCTCTCTCTTTCATGCGGCGGCTTCAGCGCCGCTCTGCGGGGCAGTGTCTGCGCCGCGGGGGTTCTTCTCAGCGGGCACCGGCTTCTAATTTAGGCCCCGCTGTGTCAGTCCTGCAGCAACCCGATTGTTCCCACCGCCCAGGATCCCCCGGCTGTTCCGCCCGAGAGTGATCCCCCCATCCCAGGATGGGCCGCCTCTCTGTCACAATCGGTGGCCGATTTAACACGGGTATCTCAAACCCTGGTGTCCGCGCTGGATCGGTTACCCCTGCAGACCCCGGCCGTAGCCAGCGGGTCACAGGAACCGCCGCCAGAGCTCTCCTTGATAAGCCACAAAAGGTCCAGACAGGAACGTCGGTCTGAGTCCTCTTCGCGCTCCATCTCGCCGCTCGGCCCTCCCCCGCGGTTGGTGTCCCACCGATCCTCCTCCCCTGAGTCAGGCGAGGCATTATCTGACGCGCCTTCGGAGGATACTTCGGAGCTGGATCCTAACCAAATCGCCACCATGAGTGAGACAGTCCAGAACCTCATTGGGGCAATAAACCAAACATGTGGCATCAAGGATCCCTCTACGGAACCCGCAGATCAGGCGGTTTCGTTTAGACGGGCCAAACCACCTTCAAAATTTTTCGCTCTTCATCCTGAATTCGAGGAAATCATGTCCAGAGAGAGAGAGAGAGAACCCCACTAGGCGTTTTCAGAGGGGAAAACGCCTGGGTGTGTTATATCCTTTTCCTCCAGAACTTACCGCCAATTGGACGGCCTCTCCCTCGGTGGACCCCCCTGTTTCCAGGCTGTCCACCAACACGGTGCTTCCTCTGTCCGGCGGAGCATCTCTGAAGGATTCTAACGATAGAGTTATAGAATCCTTCGCGAAATCTGCTTTTGAAGCGGCTTCAGCGGCTCTATGTCCAGCTTTTGCGTCCACTTGGGCTTCAAAATCCATCTCAAAATGGGCCAAGGATCTTCGGCGAGGTATCCTGGATGGGGCGCCTCCCGCGCAATTAGCGGAACTTGCCAACCAGATTTCCCACGCTGGTGAATACCTGGTTTCCGCCTCCCTGGATGTCACGTCTTGTTCGGCTCAAGCTTCCAGCAATGCCGTTGCCATCCGCCGGACCGTTTGGCTCAAGGCCTGGCAGGCGGACTTGTCCTCCAAAAAGTCCCTCACTAGTCTGCCCTTCCAGGGCTCTCGCCTCTTTGGTTCCCAGCTGGACCAAATAATTAAGGACGCCACCGGGGGTACAAGTTCTCTTCTCCCCCAGGCTAAGCCTCGTCGCCCTCCTCCTAGACGACAGTTTCGTTCTTTTCGGCCTTTTCGTCGCTTCGCTGCGTCACACTCCTTTTTCCCAGCAGCAACAGAGGCCACAGACACGTCAAGAGAAGAAGGCGGTGTCCTTTAGGCCCACTCCGTCCTGGCGTCCTCGTTTCTCCCAGGGTAGATCCTCCAGGCCCAGGACTGGAAGATCCGCCTCGGCATGACTCTCGGCAAGACTCCAGCCCAACTCCTAGATTGGGCGGCCGTCTTCTCCTTTTCAGGGACGTCTGGTTTTCCGCAGTAGAGGATGCATGGGTCAGGGAAGTTGTATCCTCGGGATACAAAATAGAATTCGCTTCCCGACCTCGGGATCGTTTCTTCCAATTCCGTCCTCCAAGAGACCCCGCTCTAGTTCCGGGCTTCTTCTCAGCCATCGCTTCTCTGCTCAAATCCGGGGTAATTGTTCCCGTCCCAGAAAAAGAACGCTTCACGGGTTTCTACTCGAATCTTTTTGTGGTACCGAAAAAAGATGGCAAAGTTCGCCCCATTCTGGACCTCAAATTGCTGAACAGGAGAGTTCGCCTGAGACACTTCAGGATGGAATCCCTTCGTTCAGTAATTGCTTCCATGGAGGCTCAGGAGTTTCTATGCTCAATAGATATCCAGGACGCCTACCTCCATGTCCCGATATTTCCCGGACATCACTGTTTCCTGCGCTTCGCAGTGCAACGAGATCATTCTCAGTTCGTCGCTCTGCCGTTCGGTCTCGCAACCGCGCCAAGAGTGTTCACAAAGATCATGGCGGCGCTGATGGCCATCTTGAGAGTCAGAGGCTTGGTCCTATTTCCATATCTCGACGACATCCTCATCAAGGCTCCGTCCTTCGCTCAGGCCCACGAAAGCCTGTCCATTGTTCTCGACACCTTAGCCCGTTTCGGGTGGCTGGTAAACCGGAAGAAGTCCTGCCTTATTCCTTCTCAGCGCATCATCTTTCTGGGCATGCTTTTCGATACTCGTCAGAGCAGAGGCTTCCTTCCCACAGACAAGAGATCCACTCTCTGTCGGGACATACGCTTGCTCCAGGGTCCTCGACCTCCCTCCCTCCGTTCGGCCATGAAGGTTCTGGGGAGGATGGTAGCTACATTGGAAGCGATTCCCTTCGCCCAATTCCATTCGCGACCCCTTCAGCAAGCCATTCTGTCTCAGTGGGACAGGTCGGTCTTCTCCCTGGATCGACCGATCAAACTCTCCTTTCGGGTCAGGCGGTCTCTCAACTGGTGGCTGACGTCACCTCTCATCTCCCAGGGCAGGTCCTTCCTTCCAGTTCACTGGCAGGTGGTGACAACGGACGCCAGCCTGCTCGGCTGGGGTGCGGTTTTTCGCCACCTGACGGTCCAGGGCCGCTGGTCGCTGCAGGAGTCATCTCTGCCGATCAACGTCCTCGAAATTCGGGCCATCTTCCTGTCCCTCCGCCACTGGGAAAGGATCCTCAGGGGCCTTCCAGTCCGGATCCAGACGGACAACGCCACGGCTGTGGCATATGTCAACCATCAGGGGGGGACTCGGAGCTCCTTGGCCCTTGCCGAGGTATCCAAGATCCTCCTTTGGGCAGAGGCAACGGTTCCGGTGATATCCGCGGTGCATATCCCCGGCGTGGAAAACTGGGCCGCCGACTTCCTCAGCCGCGAGGGCCTCGCGGCAGGGGAATGGTCCTTGCATCCGGAGGTCTTCCATCAGATTTGTCTTCGATGGGGAACTCCGGATGTGGATCTCACGGCGTCCCGAGTCAACAGGAAGGTTCCGCAGTTCGTCTCCAGGTCCCGCGATCCTCTCGCAGTGGGCGTCGATGCTCTGGCCATTCCTTGGTCACAGTTCGAGCTGCCCTACCTGTTCCCACCCCTTCCATTACTTCCCAAACTGTTGAAGAAGATCAAAGCGGAAGGGGTGCCGGTCATCCTGATCGCCCCGGATTGGCCCAGGAGAGCTTGGTTCGCGGAGCTCGTCAACCTTCTCGCGGACGCTCCCTGGCGCCTTCCAGACAGGCCCGATCTGCTGTCCCAGGGTCCGATCTGCCACCCGAATTCTCGGTAGCTCAGTTTAACGGCGTGGCTGTTGAGACCGCGGTTCTGAGAGCGTCTGGCCTTTCGGACCGGGTGATTCACACCATGATTCAGGCTCGGAAGCCTTCGTCTTCCAGGATCTACTACCGCACCTGGAAGGCCTACTTCCGGTGGTGCGAGTCCAACCGCGTTCCGCCTATGGTTTTTTCCCTGCCTTCTCTTTTGGCCTTCCTTCAGGCAGGACTGGATTCGGGCCTGGCTCTTAATTCCCTGAAGGGTCAGGTCTCTGCGCTTTCCATCCTCTTTCAGAAGACCTTGGCCTCTCGGCCACAGGTTAAGACCTTCTTTCAGGGGGTAGCCCACGCCGTCCCGCCGTACAGGGCCCCTGTGGAGGCATGGGACCTAAACCTGGTACTGGACGTTCTGAAGGTTTCTCCCTTTGAACCTCTTAGGGAGATTCCTCTATCAGTTTTATCATGGAAGGTAGCCTTTCTTGTGGCCATCGCGTCCATTCGCCGCGTTTCCGAGCTGGCGGCCCTGTCTTGCCGTCCTCCGTTTTTGGTCATTCACCAGGACAAGGTGGTCTTCCGGCCCCCACCTTCTTTTCTTCCTAAGGTGGTTTCCACCTTCCACCTCAACGAGGACATCGTTCTACCATCCTTTTGTCCAGCTCCGACTCATCCTCTGGAGCGATCATTGAACAAGCTGGACCTTGTCAGGGCTGTGAGGATCTATCTGGACAGAACGTCCACTTTCCGGAAGACGGATTCCTTTTTCGTCATTCCTGATGGCACGCGCAGAGGCCAGCCGGCTTCTAAAGCGACTATTGCTCGATGGATCAGAATGGCAATCTTGGAGGCTTACCGGGTCAAGAACAGAGTGCCCCCTCCTGGGATTAAGGCTCACTCTACCCGGGCAGTCGGCGCCTCCTGGGCGGTGCACCACAGGGCTTCCGCCCTACAGCTGTGCAAAGCGGCAACTTGGTCTTCCATCCACACGTTCGCCAAATTTTACAAGGTCTATACCTACGCATCGGCGGACGCCAGCCTAGGCAGAAGGATCCTGCAGGCGGCAGTGGTGAGTCCTCTGACCTGATGGAAGTCTGTTTTTCCCGCCCTTGGGACTGCTTTGGGACGTACCATGGTTCCTGTGTCCCCCAATGAGAGGCGATAAAGAAAACAGGATTTTTGGTTGCTTACCGTAAAATCTGTTTCTTGGAGCCTCCATTGGGGGACACAGCTCCCTCCCAATGTTTTTGTTATATGTTCTCTGACTGTTCTCACGTTTACAGTTCTCAAGTTTGTGGTTATGGTTTTTCAACCTTGTTCTTTCTCCTACTGCTTTCTCACTAACTGAAGAGTTTAATGCCAGTCGGTGCGGTGTACACTGCAGAGGAGGAGCTAACTTTTTTATTTGCATAGTGTCAGCCTCCTAGTGGCAGCAGCATACACCCATGGTTCCTGTGTCCCCCAATGGAGGCTTCAAGAAACAGATTTTACGGTAAGCAACCAAAAATCCTGTTTTACAGATGATGTGGTTTCCTTTGGATCATGAGCTGTACCACGCCTTCACCATACTTTTCTCTTTCCATCATTCTGGTAGAGGTTGATCTTGGTTTCATCTGTCCAAAGAATGTTCTTCCAGAACTGTGCTGGCTTTTTTAGATGTTTTTTTAGCAAAGTCCAGTCTAGCCTTTTTATTCTTGATGCTCATGAGTGGCTTGCACCATGCAGTGAACCCTCTGTATTTACTTTCATGCAGTCTTCTCTTTATGGTAGATTTGGATATTGATATGCCGACCTCCTGGAGAGGGTTGTTCACTTGGTTGGCTGTTGTGAAAGGGTTTCTCTTCACCATGGGGATTATTCTGCGATCATCCACCACTGTTGTCTTCCGTGGGCGCCCAGGTCTTTTTGCATTGATGAGTTCACCAGTGCTTTCTTTCTTTCTCAGGATGTACCAAACTGTAGATTTTGCCACTCCTAATATTGTAGCAATTTCTCGGATGGGTTTTTTCTGTTTTCGCAGCTTAAGGATGGCTTGTTTCACCTGCATGGAGAGCTCCTTTGACCGCATGTTTACTTCAGAGCAAAACCTTCCAAATGCAAACACCACACCTCAAATCAACTCCAGGCCTTTTATCTGCTTTATTGAGAATGACATAACAAAGGGATTGCCCACACCTGTCCATGAAATAGCCTTAGAGTCAATTGTCCAATTACTTTTGGTCCCTTTAAAAACAGGGTGGCACATGTTAAGGAGCTGAAACTCCTAAACCCTTCATCCAATTTTAATGTTAATACCCTCAAATGAAAGCTGAAAATCTGAACTTCAACTGCATCTGAATTGTTTTGTTTAAAATTCATCGTGGTAATGTCTATAACCAAAATTAGAAAAATATTGTCTCTGTCCAAATATATATGGACCTAACTGTATATACATACTTTTTTTTTTTTTTTTTTTTTTACTTTAAGGCAAATAAAAGCTATTAGGAAGAGTGCATTGCTGTAGCAGAGGGTGGGCTTCCCATCCTGCACTTTGACCCCATGCATATAAAGTCAGAAGGTTTGCAAAGGGAAAGATACATTTAATTGTGTTTTTATTTCAAGAATACATATTTTGTAAATAGTAAAAAAAATAAAATCCCTTGTTCCTGTTCTATGTCTTCATGTCTCAACACCTCTGTAATAAATGCTCCAGTAATGACGCAGTGATCTCGCCGCCTGCAGTGTAACCTAATGCATGCTCTTTCTTTTTCTGAAGGCTCTTTTTGTATTTATGGCTTTGTCATTTGCACGAGATGAAATCATTTGGCTGCTTCGACATGCGGATAATATTCCAAAGAAGGTGGCAGACGATTTTATGGATAAGTGAGTCACTTTTATGTTTTCCAGTCCGTTTGCGGCCGCATACACAATAAAGTGGAATGGGGATTTGTTTTTCAGACTGTTGTGGAAACTCATTGTTAGGAAAAAATCAATCACAGCTTAAGTGACTGAAAGAAAAGTGAAATAGCTTTACTGGTAATGAAATGGACATGTCTTTTCCACGTGAAAAGAAGAACAATATTCCTTAGAACCGAGTATGATAGTAAGGAGGGAGAGCGGTTGGGGGGCTTCCGGAGTCCCCAATACAGGGGGTATATCACTAAAGAGAGAGATGATATACCCACGTGATATGACGTCCGTGTCTGATTGATAGGGGGATATACACAGTCACAAGGATGGAGACCCTACTCAGCACTTGGTAGGGAGTAGTGCTGCTTCGGACGCTGGGACTGGGGCAGTGATTTAACACCTGAACCCTTTCGCTCCAGCATATCCGTAGGAGACCCAGTCATCAGGCCATAAAGCCAATCCCAATGTTCTGTTGCTTCTCATAGAAAAATCCATTTTAGTAAAACCTCGTGTTGACCCATATGAAGCGGTGCAAGTGGAAATGAGCGAATCTATTCTCAGGAGCACAGTACCACGGCCACACGGAAGACCTGCGAGCCTCTTCCAACTTCCTGGCATCCCCGAAGGCTCTGCTGGTTGTTACTGCCAGTACCGTGTATTATTAGGCCGGGCCTAGAATTCGTATATAATATCTCACTAGACCCGGCTGAAATATCTAAAGAGGAGCATAGAATTCTGGCAAGTAAGAGACCACTCACAGGGCTCCCATCTTGGTGGTCTGTGTACCAGGGTCCTGCAAAAATGGCTCATCTCTAGGCTAGTTATATTAAGCAGCAAGCTAAAAGTCCGTTCTTGAAGATGATGATTTAGGATATGTTCATACTGCAGCTTTTGTCCAGTAGTCAAAAACTTCTGTTCTAAAGCAGAAGACTCTTCAGGAATCGCCCCTTTTCTCTGAAGATTTGTAATCCTGAAAAGTCTAGCATTTTGGTCATGTCGCCTTTGCTTTGACCTTTTTTTCACTAAGGTTTCTTAGGCATGTGTTTTTTGTTTGTTTTTTTTGGTTTGTATTTTGATGTAGTTTTCCAGACTCTTTTTTTAATGGCAAAAACACATATACAGTGGGGCAAAAAAGTATTTAGTCAGTCAGCAATAGTGCAAGTTCCACCATTTAAAAAGATGAGAGGCGTCTGTAATTTACATCATAGGTAGACCTCAACTATGGGAGACAAACTGAGAAAAAAAATCCAGAAAATCACATTGTCTGTTTTTTTTTAACAATTTATTTGCATATTATGGTGGAAAATAAGTATTTGGTCAGAAACAAACAATCAAGATTTCTGGCTCTCACAGACCTGTAACTTCTTCTTTAAGAGTCTCCTCTTTCCTCCACTCATTACCTGTAGTAATGGCACCTGTTTAAACTTGTTATCAGTATAAAAAGACACCTGTGCACACCCTCAAACAGTCTGACTCCAAACTCCACTATGGGGAAGACCAAAGAGCTGTCAAAGGACACCAGAAACAAAATTGTAGCCCTGCACCAGGCTGGGAAGACTGAATCTGCAATAGCGAACCAGCTTGGAGTGAAGAAATCAACAGTGGGAGCAATAATTAGAAAATGGAAGACATACAAGACCACTGATAATCTCCCTCGATCTGGGGCTCCACGCAAAATCCCACCCCGTGGGGTCAGAATGATCACAAGAACGGTGAGCAAAAATCCCAGAACCACGCGGGGGGACCTAGTGAATGAACTGCAGAGAGCTGGGACCAATGTAACAAGGCCTACCATAAGTAACACACTATGCCACCATGGACTCAGATCCTGCAGTGCCAGACTTGTCCCACTGCTTAAGCCAGTACATGTCCGGGCCAGTCTGAAGTTTGCTAGAGAGCATTTGGATGATCCAGAGGAGTTTTGGGAGAATGTCCTATGGTCTGATGAAACCAAACTGGAACTGTTTGGTAGAAACACAACTTGTCGTGTTTGGAGGAAAAAGAATACTGAGTTGCATCCATCAAACACCATACCTACTGTAAAGCATGGTGGTGGAAACATCATGCTTTGGGGCTGTTTCTCTGCAAAGGTGCCAGGACGACTGATCTGGGTACATGAAAGAATGAATGGGGCCATGTATCGTGAGATTTTGAGTGCAAACCTCCTTCCATCAGCAAGGGCATTGAAGATGAAACGTGGCTGGGTCTTTCAACATGACAATGATCCAAAGCACACCGCCAGGGCAACGAAGGAGTGGCTTCGTAAGAAGCATTTCAAGGTCCTGGAGTGGCCTAGCCAGTCTCCAGATCTCAACCCTATAGAAAACCTTTGGAGGGAGTTGAAAGTCCGTGTTGCCAAGCGAAAAGCCAAAAACATCACTGCTCTAGAGGAGATCTGCATGGAGGAATGGGCCAACATACAAACAACAGTGTGTGGCAACCTTGTGAAGACTTACAGAAAACGTTTGACCTCTGTCATTGCCAACAAAGGATATATTACAAAGTATTGAGATGAAATTTTGTTTCTGACCAAATACTTATTTTCCACCATAATATGCAAATAAAATGTTAAAAAAACAGACAATGTGATTTTCTGGATTTTTTTTTCTCAGTTTGTCTCCCATAGTTGAGGTCTACCTATGATGTAAATTACAGACGCCTCTCATCTTTTTAAGTGGTGGAACTTGCACTATTGCTGACTGACTAAATACTTTTTTGCCCCACTGTAAATGAAAAATTCACCTAAGTGTCTTCCATATGTCTTTTTTGCCCATCTGTTGTAAAGAATTGAGCATCTACATAGTAAGAAAATGTTAGAAGAATGGTCAGGTCACCTTTATTATACACATTATTTCACAATAACTATGGAAAAAGACGTAGTGCGAACATACACCTCGGATCTGAACAGCTTGGAGAAGGGCCACATTTTCATAGCTAGATGACGTCCTTAGAGCCTCTCCAAAAGTACAGGTCATGAGGGCTGAAGCCAATATGTAGGGGTTAGTATCTATCAAAGGTGTCCTAAGGAAGAACCAGCGGTGAACAAGTGATGGGTCACATTGATGTAACGAGGGAGTGAAGGCTAGCTTGTCTGTTCCCATTCCAGGGAAGAGTTACTATGGCACAAATTGCTGAAAACTGTAAAACTACCCATGATGGGAAGGTGTCCGAGCCTGCAGGAGACCACTGCTCCTTCTGTATGGGATTGTGTAGCCTCACACTGGCCAGAGAACCCATGACTGATTATTCCCAATCTATTTGACCCTCTGGATGTGGTGGAAGACATCCACTTCATGGAGATTCCACCTTAGAGGACGTTAAAGATCTTCTGCTAGGCCTTGTTGATCGATGCCAGAGGGCACATTCATAGGCATCGTGGCGCCCTACCCTTGATGAGTCGGAGCTGTTGTGGGGACTCTTGGGGCACCTACACAATATTGTTTTAATATTTTGGCTTTTTAGTGTACGTACTTCATGGGTTATATGTAGATCACATTTTTATATGGACACATATAGTAAGAAAAAGTGAGTAGCTGATGTTTTCTTTTATTTTTTTGCTGGAGAATCAATTTAGCACCAATCCACTGGGTAGGTGATGACATTTTGATTGGTGTTGTCCAACCACTGGGATCAGCACTGAACAGGGAACTTTAAACCCCGCTAGTATGGAGTGGCGGTGCGCTCCATTCGTACCCTATAGGGCTGTTTTAGCATTGCACTCTGCTTTTTCCAGGGAATCAATGGAGCAGCTTTCTGGCGTCCGACCTATTACTCCATTTTGTAACGGGAATACAGATTCCCTGTTCTACAAATTAGTGCTGGTCCGAGGAGTCTGATACCCGCTAATCAGAATGTTATCACCTATTCACGGTGTAGATGATAACTTATTGTACCTGGACAACCTTATTAAGGGAAATTACAGGAACCTCTCAGTCATATCCTCTTTTATGAAGGTATTGATCTATAAATAAGTGATTGATCACGTATCACATTAACCTTTGCCAATCTCCATATTAAACTCTTATTCATGCAGGCACATAGCAGAACTCATCTTTTATATGGAAGAACTGCGAGCACATGTCAGGAAGTATGGGCCAGTGATGCAGAGGTATTATGTGCAGTACCTGTCTGGATTTGATGCAGTGGTCCTGAATGAGCTGGTACAGGTAAGGGACCCTAAATAATGGCCGCCATTTCTTCCGGTAAATGATGTACAGTAGTTGTAAGCCAGGAAATCTCGAGACGCTAGGCTGGGACTTAAGTGTTGTTGTTTTTTTTAATCATTATGAAGCTGCAGATTTATTTTTTTTTTAAAGGTATAGATTGATTTATCTTTGTAACAGCCGCCTGATCAGATGAACCTCCTAATCTGACAGCGGATTCCCTTTAAGAAACTGGGAATTGTAAGGCTAGGTTCACATTACGTTAGTGCAATCCGTTTAGCAGATAAGCTAATGGATTGCGCTAACGCAATGTCCAAAAAGGGATTGCGTTCGGCAATCCCGCTAGCGCAGATGCCCGATCTGCGCTAGCGAGGAACGGACCCTGAACGCTGCAAGCAGTGTTCGAGGTCCGTCCAAAACTAACGGCATATCGCAGACGCATGCCAAAAATGGCATACGTTAGGGATCCGTTGGCACATTGCAGTCAATGGGTGCGCTAACGGATCCGTTACATAGCATTAATTGCGACAATTGCGCCATGTAACGGAGTCCGTTAGCGGACACCCATTAACGCAATGTGAACCTAGCCTAAAACATAAAAATCATTAATAACATAGAAGAATACTTACAAATGCTGGTTTTCTCGTGAGAAGACATTAGGGGGAATTTCTCATGAACCATTTTTTTTTTTTTGTTACCATGTAATCTTTATCTTGAGCCAAATTTATCAACGTCCTGCACAAGTTTCATAAAGTTTTGTCCATCTTTAGATATCACACTTCAGTCGAAGGCCAATTTTCTCTTTCCAGCCCCTTACTGTGAGAGATTTGTGATTTGATTTTTTTTTTTGCTGTTTTCGGAAAAAAAAGTCTCGGCTCCTAAATCTGCCTATGTAGATAGATACCCATGCACACTTTTCTGCAAACATTTCTAGAGTGGCGCAAAAGTAGCAAATGTTTCAACATTTTGACACCAGAAAACTCCCACAAAAGATAAATCCCCTTGTCCACAGCTCATAATGAGACCTGCCAGCACACAGCCTATCTACATCTTGACAATTTCCTTTGCTAACATTTTTTTATTTCAGAATTTAATTGCTTTACAAAATCAAATAAGGTAAAATGCAGAGCGACTTTGTGAATATTCTCGATTTAAACTCCCACCGTTTTGCTGGTTCCACGCCGCCATGGTTAGGCTACAAGGAAATCGCAAAAAGTTTACTTTGTGGTCTGTAAGAAGTGAAAATGCCCAGCATCAAAAACTTAACCTAGGGCTATGTGCACATGTCTTTAACCTAGGGCTATGTGCACATGTCTTTAACCTAGGGCTATGTGCACATGTTTTCATCAGAGCGACTCCACCCAAAGAAGCATGGCAAAAGGGAAGGATAAAATGACCATAATGCACAGCAATGTCAAAACGACCTTGCTGTGCAAGCGAGCCGTCTTATATAGCCCCTTTCAGGGTTCGGCACCCCTGAAGTGTGTAAAAGAAGGGACATGCTCATTCATCACACTATAGGCGCTGGTGGCTGCTAACACCGCGGAAAACTGCTTCAGGAAATTGACCGCTGGCAGTATCCTGAAGCAGCCTTGCATGGGAATAATTGGTGGGCTGTGCTGACATCAAAAAGTTACCGTGTGCACATACCCGTACTCTGGAAAGCCTCCGTTTAATGTCAGAGCTCGATACGCAGAACAGTTTAATTATTTTATTGCAATTTTCTCCAGATTTTATTTTATGCATTCTAAGAATTGAGAACTAGTTTTATTTTCCCTTAAACTGATATCAGACTTCAAGTCTTATGTATGTGTGTGTGTATATATATATATATATATATATATATATATATATATATATATATATATATATATATATATATATATATATATACATATATATATATATATATATATATATATATATATATATATATATGTATGTGTGTATATATATATATATACGAAACGTTGCCCAGACATGTGGGTCTGATTAAACCCTGCACAGTTATTAGGAAAATGGAGTGCTGCCTGCTTTTTTTAACTATATATATATATATCTATATCTATATCGGGTATTCTAGAATATGTATGCGTAGTGTATAGCACAGCCCACGTAGTATATTGCGCAGCCCACGTATTATATTGTGCAGCCCACGTAGTACATTGTGCAGCCCACGTAGTACATTGTGCAGCCCACGTAGTTCATTGTGCAGCCCACGTAGTTCATTGTGCAGCCCACGTAGTTCATTGTGCAGCCCACGTAGTTCATTGTGCAGCCCACGTAGTTCATTGTGCAGCCCACGTAGTTCATTGCGCAGCCCACGTAGTACATTGCGCAGCCCACGTAGTACATTGCGCAGCCCACGTAGTACATTGCGCAGCCCACGTAGTACATTGCGCAGCCCACGTAGTACATTGCGCAGCCCACGTAGTACATTGCGCAGTCCACGTAGTACAATGCGCAGTCCACGTAGTACATTGCGCAGCCCACGCAGTACATTGCGCTGCCCACGTATTATATTGCGCAGCCCACGTAGTACATTGCGCAGCCCACGTAGTACATTGCGCAGCCCACGTAGTACATTGCCGAGCCCACGTAGTACATTGCCGAGCCCACGTAGTACATTGCCGAGCCCACGTAGTACATTGCGCAGTCCACGTAGTACATTGCGCAGCCCACGTAGTACATTGCGCAGCCCACGTAGTACATTGCCCAGCCCACGTAGTACATTGCCCAGCCCACGTAGTACATTGCGCAGTCCACGTAGTACATTGCGCAGCCCACGTAGTACATTGCGCAGTCCACGTAGTATATTGCCCAGCCCACGTAGTACATTGCCCAGCCCACGTAGTACATTGCGCAGCCCACGTAGTACATTGCGCAGCCCACGTAGTACATTGCCCAGCCCACGTAGTACATTGCCCAGCCCACGTAGTACATTGCGCAGTCCACGTAGTATATTGCCCAGCCCACGTAGTACATTGCCCAGCCCACGTAGTACATTGCCCAGCCCACGTAGTACATTGCCCAGCCCACGTAGTACATTGCCCAGCCCACGTAGTACATTGCCCAGCCCACGTAGTACATTGCGCAGTCCACGTAGTACATTGCGCAGTCCACGTAGTACATTGCGCAGCCCACGTAGTACATTGCGCAGTCCACGTAGTACATTGCGCAGTCCACGTAGTACATTGCGCAGCCCACGTAGTACATTGCGCAGTCCACGTAGTACATTGCGCAGTCCACGTAGTACATTGCGCAGTCCACGTAGTACATTGCGCAGTCCACGTAGTACATTGCGCAGCCCACGTAGTACATTGCGCAGTCCACGTAGTACATTGCGCAGTCCACGTAGTACATTGCGCAGCCCACGTAGTATATTGCCCCGCCCACGCAGTCTATAGCAATGTGGGCACCATATCCCTGTTTAAAAAAAAAAAAAAAAAAAGATTTAAAATAAAAAATAGTTACATACTCATCCTCCGTTGGCCCACGGATCGAATTGGTTACCGACGCTTCTCGCGCGCTCCGGTCTGGGGAGTGCATTGCTGTCTCGCGAGGTGATGACGTAGCGGTCTCGCGAGACCGCACGTCGTCATCTCGCGAGACCGCAATGCATGGAGCGGTCACCGGAGCATCGTGAGGAGCGGGGGGCCACCGGAGGGTGAGTATATAACTATTTATTTTTTTTATTATTATTTTTAACATTAGATCTTTTTACTATTCATGCTGCATAGGCAGCATGAATAGTAAAAACTTGGTCACACAGGGTTAATAGCAGCGTTAACCGAGTGCGTTACACCGCGGTCAACGCTGCCATTAACCCTGTGTGAGCGCTGACTGGAGGGGAGTACGGAGCGGGCACTGACTGCGGGGAGGAAGGAGCGGCCATTTTCTTCCGGCCTGTGCCCGTTGCTGATTGGTCGTGGCTGTTTTGCCGCAACCAATCAGCGACTTGGATTTCCATGACAGACAGAGGCCGCGACCAATGAATATCCGTGACAGACAGACGGAAGTGACCCTTAGACAATTATATAGTGTATATATATATCTATAGATATAGATATATATATATATTATATATTTTGTATTGACAATAGATTTTTTTTTTATTCTATTTTAAAAAATAATTTCAGACAGTGTAATAATTATACATCTGGATCATGTGGTGCCATAATCTGCTCCATAATTCATGTTTCCAGGCTCTTTAATGGCTCAGACATTGCGTTACATGGTAGCCCCCTCCAGGTGGCAGTAATGAGCCAGTCGTGCACACTGGTGACTGCGTCTCTAGAAAATAGAATGATTTTTGCGTTCGGCCACTGGATGGCGCTCTTCCACAAGCTAATAATCTCTACACACTGACTTGCACCCTTATTGCGGTGAGCGCGGCCTCCGCAGCTAGTAATGTCCAGGTTGGAGACACTTTAGATGCTTGTTGTCGCTGCGCTTAGTCTGACGTGTGTGTTCTTCTTGCTGTAGAATCTCTCTGTGTGTCCGGAGGATGAATCCATCATCATGTCCTCCTTTGTAAACACGATGACATCCCTAAATGTGAAACAAGGTAAGATATAGTCATGAGAGCTGTCATAAAGGTATATACAAAAAATAGGTTATTCATACATAGACATCAAATATGAACACAAGAAAATCACTAAGATGCATAAGTATTCTATAGGTAGAATTAAATGCGAAGGGCACAGGACAAAAAATGTGGACACACATTCAGCTGAAGTGTTTTGTGGCGCACAGAACTGTTCGGGTACATGCGTGGCAAAACACACTGCCAGCCAATCAGAGGCCAGCAGCTGGCATCCGCATGTGCATGGCCGGGGGCGCATACAAGTGACACCATGCGCTCCCGTCGCTTGTACGCTGTGATCAGTCGCTGGCTCCAGAAGAGAACGCCGCGCAGTGGGGTGGACAGGAAAGGGGAAGTATACATTTTTATTTTTTTTCTATGCATTATAGAATAATAGCAGAACAGGGAACGTATACCAGGATGGGGTTCAGGATGGGGGATATATAAACAAGGATGAGGCCAGGGTGGGGGATAATATATACACGGATGGGGATAATATATACCAGGATGGGGGATAATATATCCCAGGATGAGGCCAGGATGGGGGATAATATATACACGGATGGGGGATAATATATACCCGGATGGGGGATAATATATACACGGATGGGGGATAATATATACCCGGATGGGGGATAATATATACACGGATGGGGATAATATATACCAGGATGGGGGATAATATATCCCAGGATGAGGCCAGGATGGGGGATAATATATACACGGATGGCGGATAATATATACACGGATGGGGGATAATATATACCCGGATGGGGGATAATATATACCCGGATGGCGGATAATATATACACGGATGGGGGATAATATATACACGGATGGGGGATAATATATACACGGATGGGGGATAATATATACACGGATGGGGGATAATATATACACGGATGGGGGATAATATATACACGGATGGGGGATAATATATACACGGATGGGGGATAATATATACACGGATGGGGGATAATATATACCCGGATGGGGGATGATATATACACGGATGGGGGATGATATATACACGGATGGGGGATGATATATACCAGGATGGGGGATATATAAACCAGGATGGGGGATAATATATACCAGGATGGGGGATAATATATACCCGGATGGGGGATGATATATACCCGGATGGGGGATGATATATACCCGGATGGGGGATAATATATACCAGGATGGGCGATAATATATACCAGGGTGGGGGATAATATATACCAGGGTGGGGGATAATATAAACCAGGATGGGGGATAATATATACCAGGGTGGGGGATAATATATACCAGGATGGGGGATAATATATACCAGGGTGGGGCATAATATATACCAGGATGGGGGATATATAAACCAGGATGGCGGATAATATATACACGGATGGGGGATAATATATACACGGATGGGGGATAATATATACACGGATGGGGGATAATATATACCCGGATGGGGGATGATATATACCCGGATGGGGGATGATATATACCCGGATGGGGGATGATATATACCCGGATGGGGGATGATATATACCCGGATGGGGGATGATATATACCCGGATGGGGGATGATATATACACGGATGGGGGATGATATATACACGGATGGGGGATGATATATACACGGATGGGGATATATAAACCAGGATGGGGGATAATATATACCAGGGTAGGGGATAATATATACCAGGATGGGGGATAATATATACCAGGGTGGGGGATAATATAAACCAGGATGGGGGATAATATATACCAGGGTGGGGGATAATATATACCAGGGTGGGGGATAATATATACCAGGGTGGGGCATAATATATACCAGGATGGGGGATATATAAACCAGGATGGGGGATAATATATACCAGGATGGGGGATAATATATACCAGGATGGGGGATAATATATACCAGGATGGGGGATAATATATACCAGGATGGGGGATAATATATATCAGGGTGGGGCATAATATATACCAGGGTGGGGCATAATATATACCAGGATGGGGGATAATATATACCAGGATGGGGGATAATATATACCAGGATGGGGGATAATATATACCAGGATGGGGGATAATATAAACCAGGATGGGGGATATATAAACCAGGATGAGGCCAGGATGGGGGTTAATATATACACGGATGGGGGATAATATATACCAGGGTGGGGCATAATATATACCAGGATGGGGGATAATATATACCAGGATGGGGGATATATAAACCAGGATGAGGCCAGGGTGGGGGTTAATATATACCAGGATGGGGGAAATATATCAGGATGGGGGATAATATATACATGAGGACCACAATAAGGGCGATATATACCAGGATGGGGGATATATTTATTATTATTATACATTTATATAGCGCCATTTATTCCATGGCGCTTTACATGTGAAAAAAGGGGCATACATAGAGAAGTACAATAAACATGAGCAATACAAGGCATACACAAGTACAGGAGGAGGGAGTACACTGCCCGCGAGGGCACAGTCTACAGGATTTATATATATATACACACCAGAATGGGGGTCATTGAGGGACATGTATTCCATGATGGAGGAAAATATTTGTATGTATGTATCTGTATTTATTTGTATATATGTCTGAATATTTTGTATGTATGTAGGCCCAGGCCAAATCTTGCACCAGGGCCCATCAGACTCCAGTCTGACCCCATGAGCGCACACCTTCCCCTGCAGCCCCTGCCCATATGCAGTAGATGTATATGAGCGGGGTGCGTCATCTTTTCTATAAGTGTAAACCTTTTCCTCTGCACGTTCACTCAATGACGTAATATCCTTGTATGTGGATTGAGTTTGAAGCTTTTAATCTATTTTTGTCTCTAGTTGAAGATGGAGAGGTTTTTGACTTCAGAGGGATGAGACTGGATTGGTTCAGATTACAGGTAATTCATGTTGTTTTTTCAGTGACCACTTCCATTGCTTTCTAGCTTCTGTGTAAAAGGGATTGCACTATCCGTGTTACTCACCTGCTGACAGTAGAATATTAAATATATTCTTGCGGTGGGTTTGGCTGCTGAGACCTCACCGATCCTCAAAACAATGCATTGTATACAGTAGGTTGGGAGAACCATACTGGCTTGTTGCAGGTTTGTACCCTGATTTTGCATCAAAGTGTGTAATCACAAATCTCATGCACACATTGTTATTTTTTATCCCCTTTCCCTTACTGAATTGGAAAACTGCTGCCATTTTTTAAAATCTGCAGCTTGTCACTTCTTTTTCATCAGCATTTCTTCACCATAGAAAGCAATGAGGAAGTGCAAAAACACTACAAAAACCACAACCACAACAGCCTTTTTAGTGAATAAAATTAACTTTATTAAACATGTAGTATAGACAAATGATGCATATATTCCGCATCATAAAACACAGCAAAATTACATTTAAAAAAAGCTGCAACAACGCAGCAAAACCTTCTATTGGTAAGCAGGTGCTTTTTGGCAAAGCCGCTTTCTTGCAATGGCATGTTATATTGAAAAGCAGTTTTAAGCCAAAGCATTTAGCATGTGGGACAGGCTCAGGTTGACATTGTGGGCAATATTTAATGTCTCTTTTCTGGCTAATGTATTAGTCAGATTAATGCTTTGCTGGAAAGGGCACGGTTCATTTATATTAGAAGCGTAACAGCAGGGGACTGTTCTGCAGAGCCGCCATCAATTGCCCTTCTGAGCCGCCTCTAAATGATTTGTGGCACAGGAAACCACTTTCCCATAAATTGTGTATAACGTACCATCTGACAATGTGCTTGGTAATGTTTGAGTAATTCATCAGATTTTTTAATGTTGTTTTTGCAAATAAAAATTTCCATTATTAGTGTAAAGATTTTATTTTATTTTTTAAGAAAAAATTTTTTTTCTAGTTTTTCAATCAGGTAAATTAGCTCAAGATCTTTACATTGCTAGACGTATAGTCTACAGCAACATTTTGTCTGTTGCAACAATTGGGGTCTGTGGGCATCACACGCCAGTGTATGGTGTGTGTTGGGAATGTGTCAGGTTACTACATTGGACATAAATGCCAAATGCAAAGGATAAATGTAAATGTGGTCATTAATTTAGACTTTAACCAAGTTAAGGTAAAACACTGCAGTGCTAATGTTCTAATGATTATAAGCCAAATACTGGATAACAAGAGCTTATAAATATATTGGATATAAAAGATCTTGCAGGATTTTTATTGTTTTTTAATGCTCATCTGAAAATGTCCTTTTTAAGGCATCACTCTACTCAAGCTTGTGCTTTGTAATTTAAAGGTGTCATATTTAAAAGTAGGCTGTGGAGTCGGAGTCAGTAGAAACAAAAGACCGACTCCTAAAATATAGAATAAATTGGGTACTGTAGTACAGTGCAGGATGTGCTGTAAATGTTTTCATATTTGGGAACGTTATGAAATGTCCTATAAATGTTCTGTTCTGTTCCTGACCTAAGGAACTGGGCTTTTATTTGAGATGAATCTGTGCTGCACTTTATGTACATGCTCAGTAGTGACCAGTGCTGTGGAGCCATAGTAGAGATGAATCTGTGCTGCACTTTATGTACATGCTCAGTAGTGACCAGTGCTGTGGAGCCATAGTAGAGATGAATCTGTGCTGCACTTTATGTACATGCTCAGTAGTGACCAGTGCTGTGGAGCCATAGTAGAGATGAATCTGTGCTGCACTTTATGTACATGCTCAGTAGTGACCAGTGCTGTGGAGCCATAGTAGAGATGAATCTGTGCTGCACTTTATGTACATGCTCAGTAGTGACCAGTGCTGTGGAGACGTAGTGGAGATGACTCTGTGCTGCACTTTATGTACATGCTCAGTAGTGATCAATGCTGTGGAGCCATAGTGGAGATGAATCTGTGCTGCACTTTTTGTACATGCTCAGTAGTGACCAGTGCTGTGGAGCCATAGTGGAGATGAATCTGTGCTGCACTTTATGTACATGCTCAGTAGTGACCAGTGCTGTGGAGTTGTTGTAGAGATGACTCTGTGCTGCACTTTATGTACATGCTCAGTAGTGACCAGTGCTGTGGAGCCATAGTGGAGATGAATCTGTGCTGCACTTTATGTACATGCTCAGTAGTGACCAGTGCTGTGGAGTTGTTGTAGAGATGACTCTGTGCTGCACTTTATGTACATGCTCAGTAGTGACCAGTGCTGTGGAGCCATAGTGGAGATGAATCTGTGCTGCACTTTATGTACATGCTCAGTAGTGACCAGTGCTGTGGAGTTGTTGTAGAGATGACTCTGTGCTGCACTTTATGTACATGCTCAGTAGTGACCAGTGCTGTGGAGCCATAGTGGAGATGAATCTGTGCTGCACTTTATGTACATGCTCAGTAGTGACCAGTGCTGTGGAGTTGTTGTAGAGATGACTCTGTGCTGCACTTTATGTACATGCTCAGTAGTAATCAGTGCTGTGGAGCCATAGTGGAGATGAATCTGTGCTGCACTTTATGTACATGCTCAGTAGTGACCAGTGCTGTGGAGTTGTTGTAGAGATGAATCTGTGCTGCACTTTATGTACATGCTCAGTAGTGACCAGTGCTGTTGGGTCGTAGTGGAGATGAATCTGTGCTGCACTTTATGTACATGCTCAGTAGTGACCAGTGCTGTGGAGCCATAGTGGAGATGAATCTGTGCTGCACTTTATGTACATGCTCAGTAGTGACCAGTGCTGTGGGGTCGTAGTGGAGATGAATCTGTGCTGCACTTTATGTACATGCTCAGTAGTGACCAGTGCTGTTGGGTCGTAGTGGAGATGAATCTGTGCTGCACTTTATGTACATGCTCAGTAGTGACTGGTGCTGTGGAGCCATAGTGGAGATGAATCTGTGCTGCACTTTATGTACATGCTCAGTAGTGACCAGTGCTGTGGAATCGAAGTCAGGGAGATTGAGGAGTCGGAGGTTTGACTCACCGACTACAGAGTCCTGGTCTGAACAGCACAGCTCTGTTCAATCTGAAGTTATTGGCCGTTGCCAGAAAAGTGCAGCTCTGATCTTATTCCATTCGATACTGCTTCCATCAAACTACAGCTGGAAACACCTGGTCGTGAGGGTGTCGGACCCCATAATCTATTCTTAGAAAGAAAAAACCCTCATGAGTTCCCGATCGGTGGGGGTCCGACACACCAACTAATCAGTGATTTTTGTCTACAGTCTGATGAAAACTGTATTTAGTTAAACAGGAGCTGAGCTGCACTTTCTGACAGTATCATTTATTTATATAGCACCATTGATTCCATGGTGCTGTACATGAGTACCCCCTAACTTCTCAGTGAATGGACCTGTGCTGTCCTGACTCTGTTCACTGTAGCCTACAAACAGCTGATTGGTGGAGGTGTCGGGTGTGGTGTCGGACCCCCATACATCAGATATTGATTAATTATCCTAAGAGTACGTCATCAGTATTATAAGCCTGGGAATTGTTTTATACTTTTTTTTTTTTATCAAAATCCGTAGAGGCCCCACAGGATTAAGAAGAATAGTTTTGTCTTTTTTTTTTTTCTCCATATTCAATTTTCAATATGGCAAAAAGATTACTGCATCAAAATAAAGTGCAAATGATTAGTTTGCACTACTCCTAAAATCAGTATCATTTATCGAAAATGTGGCCGCGGTTTTTGCTCTTTTTAGGTCCGTTCAGTATGTGTATTGATGTATGAATTAGACTTTATTTCTCTATCGCTTCATTGGGGGACACAGGAACCATGGGTCGTAACACTATTACATCTAGCAAAAATACAGCAAAACTGTATTTAAACAGTGGGCTGGATCCATTTTTCATTAGTTTTTGGTCCATGTGGCATGTTTGTGTGTGGTTTGTTTTTTGTTTTTCTTTTTTTATATTGTATGCCAACAATTTGGTTTGAGGTCTCCCAAACTCCTCCACGGAAAGCACATGGTCGCCTTTTTGGTGAATAGCCCCATAATGTTTCAGTGTCCGATCTGTAGAAATAACTGCACACGGGTGACAAGCGCTGTCGTGTAAATAGGTGGTATGCTTTTTTTTTCCCTACTCTTTATCCTGGGGGCAAAAAAGACTCATTGTTAAGATAAAATATCCCTTCACACTTGATATTGCTATCAATTCAACACATTAATTCACAAAGCCCTTTAAAAAAAAACAAAAAAAAAAACTTGATTACCGCATAGTGATGTAACGATGCCCCTTTTGATGGCCGCATAGCGATGTAACGATGCCCCTTTTGATGGCCGCATAGCGATGTAACGATGCCCCTTTTGATGGCCGCATAGCGATGTAACGATGCCCCTTTTGATGGCCGCATAGCGATGTAACGATCCCCCTTTTGATGGCCGCATAGCGATGTAACGATCCCCCTTTTGATGGCCGCATAGCGATGTAACGATGCCCCTTTTGATGGCCGCATAGCGATGTAACGATGCCCCTTTTGATGGCCGCATAGCGATGTAACGATGCCCCTTTTGATGGCCGCATAGTCATGTAACGATGCCCCTTTTGATGGCCACATAGTCATGTAACGATGCCCCTTTTGATGGGTGCATAGTCATGTAACGATGCCCCTTTTGATGGGTGCATAGCGATGTAACAATGTCCCTTTTGATGGCCACATAGCGATGTAACGATGCCCCTTTTGGTGGCCGCATAGTCATGTAACGATGCCCCTTTTGATGGCCACATAGTCATGTAACGATGCCCCTTTTGATGGGTGCATAGTCATGTAACGATGCCCCTTTTGATGGCCGCATAGCGATGTAACGATGCCCCTTTTGATGGCCGCATAGCGATGTAACGATGCCCCTTTTGATGGCCGCATAGCGATGTAACGATGCCCCTTTTGATGGCCGCATAGTCATGTAACGATGCCCCTTTTGATGGCCACATAGTCATGTAACGATGCCCCTTTTGATGGGTGCATAGTCATGTAACGATGCCCCTTTTGATGGGTGCATAGCGATGTAACAATGTCCCTTTTGATGGCCACATAGCGATGTAACGATGCCCCTTTTGGTGGCCGCATAGTCATGTAACGATGCCCCTTTTGATGGCCACATAGTCATGTAACGATGCCCCTTTTGATGGGTGCATAGTCATGTAACGATGCCCCTTTTGATGGCCGCATAGCGATGTAACGATGCCCCTTTTGATGGCCGCATAGTCATGTAACGATGCTCCTTTTGATGGCCACATAGTCATGTAACGATGCCCCTTTTGATGGGTGCATAGTCATGTAACGATGCCCCTTTTGATGGCCGCATAGCGATGTAACGATGCCCCTTTTGATGGCCACATAGCGATGTAACGATGCCCCTTTTGATGGCCACATAGCGATGTAACGATGCCCCTTTTTAATTCAAGTTATAGCAAATAAAAGTAAATTATAGACCTCGATTTGACACACTTCAACGTCTGAACAAAGCATCACATTTTTTATAATGTCAGACATTGTTTTACAAGTAAGACATTAAAGTGACCGTCAGATTTGGAGCCAAAGATGTGTTGGCTGAAGAGTGAATGTAAGAAGCGCACAAACATCTGTGCAACAGTAGCTGAATAGCACTTTGTCTCGTCTGACCTGAGAACGCTTTGATGATTGCAGAATGCCTTCCGCTTGTATTATTTTTGGCCTAGAAGCCAGGAGGCTGTGCATCAAAATGCAGAATGGTTTCTACAAAAACAGGCTGCCCTTTTCTCAGTCGCCTTTCAAGGAGGGAAAAAAAAAGAAAGAAACCACTTTAAAGTCAAGCTATCTGGGCATTTTGTCTTTGTATTGAGATAATGGTGAAACCATGCTTCAAAAGATGTGCTGACAAACCCTAACATCCCACTTTGAGTCATGGAAATCCAGAGAGAGCGTTTTAACAGATTCATAGCAGCTCGAAATGAAATACAGAGGAACTTAGAGCGGAGGAATTTTCATCAGAAGTGTCTGCCAAACTTCTCTTTAAGCTGCTTTGAAAGAAAAAAAAGTATCACAAAATCTGAGCTTTATCCTTTCAACAATGGCACGTTAATCCTCCAGAATACGAACCCTAAGGCTTTTATACAGTGTGCTGGTGGCCGGTTCTGAAAATCTGGAGAGACCCACAGCGGAGGTAGATCAGGTACACTTGTTGATATGGGGCGTCGGTGCCATAGTTAATATGGTCATAAACATATGAGCAAAGCATTTTTTTTTTTTTATGAAAAATGGGTGATTTATATCCTCTCCCATTTCTTTGCCATCAGACCATCAATTGCTAGGGTGGATATTTTCCCTAGCTGCATATGTCTAGGTCTCTCTACTGGATAATTCATATTATTTTTCATTAGCAAAAAAGCCTTGGCAAATAAAATATGCTATTTACCGGTATGTTATATTCCACCATTGCAGCTTTAGAGGTGATTGATAGTATTTGTAAAACCAACCCTCTTCTGTTGCAGTAGACCACTTATAAAGGACCTATCACCTCCTCAGAAACCTCAGAAACTAAAAGAAAGACCAAATATAAATCTTTCCCAAATATATATTATTGGGGAAAATTTAAGAAAAAAAAACTTACTAATTTACTGATGAAAGTTCTGACCCTTTAAGAAAAGGAGACTGAAGTTGGCTCGTGTTGGGACTCTCCATTAACTCAATATTTTGATAGCTGTGTGAGGCCTCTGAACAGGGAGGTTTGTGTGTGCGGGGGTGGCCTGGGATAGTGCAGCGTCTTAACTATATATATATATATATATATATATATATATATATATATATATATATATATATATATATATATATATATATATATATACATACATATATATATATATTTAAAAAAAATTCTGAAAGAATGATATATGTACGGTATATTGCTGAGGAGGATAGAAGCTGCAGTACTTGTAAATGCTAAATCCTTCTCTGTGTGATTTTTGGCTGCTGCTGTCTCTATATAGTATGTAATAAGATACTCAGATTAGTCCTTTATATGCAGCTGTGTTCTCTTTTGAGCAGCTTAACCTTTTAGAAGCAGCTATGTCCTCTTACTTTAGGTGGTCTGTAGAGTACTCAGAGACCTATTTATTATTTTTGTCTGATCTGCATTTCACTGATTCTCTTCTTATTTAGAATGCATTAGTGAAATGATTTTAGATGTTTGTTAATCCATTTAGGTAATTTCATGAGAAGAATAGGTTGATTTATCCTCCCATTGGATTCTATGGGGTTGTGATTTGATAAAACAGGCGAATTGATGCTTCCATCCAAGGCATTCCACATACTATTCGAATTTTATGTAGGATCAGCTTATCCTTTCCAGTTGGTACATTTCAGAAAATGGAGCTTTTGTAAAGTGTGAATCTCTATAATACTGCGAGAAATGTAAAGTGGGTCTGTCAGGGGTCACCTCACAGCACTTAAATGGCTACCACAGACTTGGCATACTGCACTATGTTTACCAGATCCCAGGGGTTGCTATGAGCATCGCTCTTTAACCCCTGTAAAGGGATCTTGAGTGGGTCCACAGAGTCGGCTGCTGGACGGTGGTGCAGGCTGGCAGACAGAATTGTCCACGGCTAGGTTAGAACCAGGAGGTCAGTGCATATATAAAATTCAAAGGCAGGACAGTAGTCAAAAAATGATCTGAGGTCAAAATCGAGAATGTCCACTGGGAATACAAGCACACACCAGTTCAATGAAGCTACCCCAGTTATAACTGGTAGTGGACTGAAGGATTTCACCTGTCACCATGCAGTATTTTATGGTTGGGCCTGCTGCAGATGGCTAGAGTTGATCTACCCTCAAGCAACACGTCTCCTTTTTACCGTTATTTCTGTTGGGGTTCGCTGGTGTGAAATGTTGAGGAATTAACAAAAAATAAAATGTTTCTAAAAAAGGCATTTACTTTTATAAATTATATTTGTTATTGGTATTACGGGGATTGATGACTTTACCAGTTGTGATCTGATTGTGTGAGATCCACTGGCCTCGGGGATTTTGCTCTTGATCTCAATCGGACTGGTTGATTTTCGGTCATGCTAGCATACGCTGCTTAGGATGAGAGTTGTTACTTATGTGCTATTTCTGTGCAATAGTTTTGAAATGCTAGTCTTATTAATGTCCTGTTATCTCCACGTCTCATCCCTTGAAGGCCTACACCAGTGTTTCTAAAGCATCGTTGAGTCTCGGTGACCACAGGGAGCTTGGAAAGATGATGAACACTATAATATTCCATACGAAGATGGTGGATTCCTTAGTTGAAATGCTGGTGGAAACCTCTGATCTCTCCATATTTTGGTAAGCGCCCTTCTGGAAGTTTATATTGAATATTGAAGTATTGTCAGTTCCAAAGCTGGAATAATTCTAAGTTAGTATAAGCAAATCTTAGAAGAATTTGTAATAAATCTTATTGGAAAAATCGTCTTCTTACTCCACTTAGGAGCCACTTCATCCCAACTTCCTGAACTAATTATTCATTCTGTTGCAATCCATCTTGGTCAAAATGATCCTGCCAAAAGGGCTCACATTACAGCAATCTATTGAAGTCTATAAAGAACGAAGTTTGAAGAATCAGAGAGATCATTCTGCAGATTTCTAGCAAGTGTCTTCTCATCCTGGAGCTGAATTCACAGCTAGACTGCTCAGTACTGCTGTAATATGTCCTCCATGCTGCTGCTGCTTTTGAGCCTATGGTGCATAGAGACCGGAGAGCAGGAATCACTCATGTCTGTGTGTACTGTGTGTGGGAGACATCATAGCCGTTAGTCTCCACTCACTAGCTCAGAGACAACTGAAAATTACATATGGATCTTTCAGAAGGCAAAACTAATGATGTAAGATACAATATAAGATATAAGATACAATAGAACAATATAATGGCCAGAAACAGTGTTATTCCTTGAGTACATGCACAACAGGTTTTTCTGAACAGTTGTGAAACTGGTATTTTTGAGATTTCCTTGCATTAATTCCACAAATGTATGTACCGCGTTGTTACACTTGGATAAAAGAAACAGATTTTTTTCCTCCCTCCGCATCCATTTGTATACTGCTCATAAAAATGTAAAAATGATGTTAAAATGAGCCCCAGCCTCTCTAGTGCCCGTGTTTTCAGCACAGAAGGTGCTGACGGTCACATTCCAATTGCAACGTCTGTGCTTATTTTTCCTTTGTATTTTAGCTTTTACAGTCGAGCATTTGAGAAGATGTTTCAGCAGTGTCTGGAGCTGCCATCACAATCAAGATACTCAATCTCATTCCCCCTCATCTGCACTCATTTTATGAGCTGCACTCATGAACTTTGCCCTGAAGAGGTAAGAATGTGTAGGCTTTTTGCTTTTTCTGTATTATTATATTTGCACCATTGATATATATATGTATGATAAATACAAGGTTAATTGTGCTGGTTAATGAGTAAGTCATTTTATTTATTGAGAAATTAAAAGTACATGTGAGAATAAGAACATTTAAGTTACAGTCTAATCTGAGAAATCTGCTTTTCTCTCCTCATTCATTCTCAAAATGTTCAATTCACATGTAAAATTTGTTTTCACTGAATACAGATCTTCCCATTACTGAGATAGGAGATGCCAGTTGGTGCTCATGAAGTTCTATGGAGAATTGTAACTGTTGTTTCTGGAGACCTGGCAGCAGAATGTCTGTCTGCCTCTAGCTCATCCCTCACCTTTTCTCCTCCATAGAATTGTATAAGCACAAACTGTCATCTAATCTCTGTAATGGGAAGTCTGTCTTCACCGAATAGAGAATGAATGGTCAGTCACATATATATATCTACTGTATAATTGTCTAAGGGTCACATCCGTCTTTCTGTCTGTCCTTCTGTCATGTGACCGCGACGTCATCACAGGGCCTGCGTGAGAAGGACCTGCCATGACGTCGCGGTCATGTGACCGAACTACAAGGGGCCCTCGGAAGGTAAGTATATGTTTATTTTTTAACCTGTGACATACGAGGCTGGGCAATATACTATGTAGCTGGGCAATATACTACGTGGCTCTGTGCTGTATTCTACATCGCTGTGCAATATACTACGTGGCTCTGTGCTGTATACTAAATCACTGGGCAATATACTACGTGGACATGCATATTCTAGAATACCCGATGCGTTAGAATCGGGCCACCATCTAGTGTATGTATATGTGTATATATATATGTATGTATATCTGTACACAGTACAGAACAAAAGTTTGGACACACCTTCTCATTGAAAGATTTTTCTGTATTTTCATGACTATGAAAATTGTACATTGACACTGAAGGCATCAAAACTATGAATTAACACATGTGGAATTATATACTTAACAAAAAAGTGTGAAACAACTGAAAATATGTCTTATATTCTAGGTTCTTCAAAGTAGCCACCTTTTGCTTTGATGACTGCTTTGCACACTCTTGGCATTCTCTTGATGAGCGTCAAGAGGTAGTCACCGGAAATGGTCTTCCAACAATCTTGAAGGAGTTCTTAGAGATGCTTAGCACTTGTTCGCCATTTTGCTTTCACTTTGCGGTCCAGCTCACTCCAGACCATCTCGATTGGGTTCAGGTCGGTGACTGTGGAGGCCAGGGCATCTGGCGTAGCACCTCATCACTCTCCTTCTTGGAAAAAATAGCCCTTACACAGCCTGTAGGTGTGTTTGGGGTCATTGTCCTGTTGAAAAATAAATGATGGTCCAACTAAACGCAAACCGGATGGAATAGCATGCTGCTGCAAGATGCTGTGGTAGCCATGCTGGTTCAGTATGCCTTCAAATTTGAATAAATCCCCAACCGTGTCACCAGCAAAGCACTCCCACACCATCACACCTCCTCCTCCATGCTTCACGGTGGGAACCAGGCATGTAGAGTCCATCCGTTCACCTTTTCTACGTCGCACAAAGACACGGTGGTTGGAACCAAAGATCTCAAATTTGGACTCATCAGACCAAAGCACAGATTTCCACTGGTCTAATGTCCATTCCTTGTGTTCTTTAGCCCAAACAAGTCTCTTCTGCTTGTTTCCTGTCCTTAGCAGTAGTTTCCTAGCAGCTATTTTACCATGAAGGCCTGCTGCACAAAGTCTCCTCTTAACAGTTGTTGTAGAGATATGTCTGCTGCTAGAACTCTGTGTGGCATTGACCTGGTCTCTAATCTGAGCTGCTGTTAACCTGCGATTTCTGAGGCTGGTGACTCGGATAAACTTATCCTCAGAAGCAGAGGTGACTCTTGGTCTTCCTTTCCTGGGGCGGTCCTCATGTGAGCCAGTTTCTTTGTAGAGCTTGATGGTTTTTGCAACTGCACTTGGGGACATTTTCAAAGTTTTCCCAATTTTTCAGACTGACTGACCGTCATTTCTTAAAGTAATGATGGCACTCATTTTTCTTTACTTAGCTGCTTTTTTCTTGCCATAATACAAATTCTAACAGTCTATTCAGTAGGACTATCAGCTGTGTATCCACCAGACTTCAGCACAACACAACTGATGGTCCCAACGCCATTTATAAGGCAAGAAATCCCACTTATTAAACCTGACAGGGCACACCTGTGAAGTGAAAACCATTCCCGGTGACTACCTCTTGAAGCTCATCAAGAGAATGCCAAGAGTGTGCAATGCAGTCATCAAAGCAAAAGGTGGCTACTTTGAAGAACCTAGAATATAAGACATAATTTCAGTTGTTTCACACTTTTTTGTTAAGTATATAATTCCACGTGTTAATTCATAGTTTTGATGCCTTCAGTGTGAATGTATGATTTTCGTAGTCCTGAAAATACAGAAAAATCTTTAAATGAGGTGTGTCCAAACTTTTGGTCTGTACTGTCTGTCTGTGTGTGTGTATGTATATATATATATATATATATATATATATATATATATATATATATATATATATACATATATATATACATATATATATATATTATAATCTTTTTCTGGTTTCTGCAAGTTTTCCCACCTACAAAGAATGTAGTGATCTGTCATTTTTATAGTACGTAAACTTCAACTCTGAGGGATACTTAAAGTCCCAAAAATCACATTGTACAATTTTTACATAATTAAATTTAATTTTATTGCTTGAAATAAGTACTTGATCACCTACTTGCCGGTAACAGTTCTGGTTCTCACAGACCTGTTGGTTGTTCTTTAGGAAGCCCCCCCTATTCTGCATTCATTACCTGTATTCATTGCACCTGTTTGAACTCGTTAAAATACACCTCTCTACACAATCAATCACACTCCAACCTCTCCACCATGGCCAAGACCAAAGAGCTGTCTAAGCACACCAGGGACAAAATTGCAGATTTGTACAAGGCTGGGATGGGCTACAGGACAATAGGCAAGCAGCTTGGTGAGAAGGCAACAACTGCTGGCACAATTATTAGAGAAGGGAAGAAACACAAGATGACTGACAATCTTCCTCGATCTGGGGCTTCATGCAAGATCTCACCTCGTGGGGTAAGGATGATTCTGAGAAAGGTCAGGAATCATCCCCAAACTACACCTGGTCAATGACCTGAAGAGACCTGGGACCACTTTCTCAAACATTACCTTTAGTAACACTACATCAACATGGATTAAAATTTGACAGGGCATACAAGGTCCCCCTGCTCACACCAGCACATATCCAGGCCCGTTTGATGTTTGCCAGTGATTATCTGAATGATCCAAAGGAGGCATGGGAGAAGGTCATGTTTTCAGATGAGACCAAAATAGAACTTTTTGGTATCAGTTCCACTCGCTGTGTTTGGAGGAAGAAGGATGAGTACAACCCCAAGAACATCGTCCCAACTATGAAGCATGGTGGGGGAAACATGAAACTTTGGGGATCGTTTTCTGCAAAGGGGACAGGATGACTGCCCCGTATTGAAGGGAGGATGGATGGGATCCTGTATCGTGAGATTTTCGCCAACAACCTCCTAGTCTCAGTAAGAGCATTGAAGATGGGTCGTGGCTGGGTCTTCTAGCATGACAATTACCAGAAACACACAGCCGAGGCAACGAAGGAGTAATTCCTTAAGAAGGATTTCAAGGTCCTGCAGTCTCCAAGCCTGAACCCAATAGCAAATCTTTGGAAGGAGCTAAAACTCAATGTTGCCCTGCAACCTAAAAGCTGCTGGGAAGATCTGTATGGAGGAGGGGGCCAAAATCCCTGCTGCAGTGTGTGCAAACTTAGTGAAGAACTACAGGAAACGTCTGACCTCTGTAATTGCAAGCAAAGGTTTCTGTACCGAATATTAAGTTCTGTTTTTCTATTGTATAAAATACTTATTCCATGCAATAAAATGCAAATTATTTATGTAAAAATCACACAATGTGATTTTATGTTTTTTATGTTTAGATTCTGTCTCTCACAGTTGAAGTGTACCTATGATAAAAATTACAGATCTCTCCATTCTTTGTAGGGGGGAAACTAGAAAAATCGGCAGTGTATCAAATACTTATTTCCCCCACTGTATGTGGGTTGTGAAGTCCTAACATAGAATTATGAGCACAATTATTCAATCTTTTGCTTGCGCGTGGTCAGCTGTGAGTAGTATCAGAAAATCTGCAAAATTAAGGTTAATAAAAGCATCCAAATGGTATGTTGGGTTCAGTTATTCCGAATAAAAAGCAAAATGCTCCTGACATTTCTGGGTTGGTTCAGCACAGTGGTTCAATGTATTTTTTTTTTTTGGAGAGCCATTTGCAGTCATTCTTCCTTTTTGAGGCATTATAGATATAAGCTGTACAGAGCAGGGTAAAGAATAATCTTTTGGAAGCTTTTACATATATACTTTAATAAGATTAATTGCACATTTATTTTATGCATGTATAGGTGTTTTTACTATAGTAGATAAGACGGCCCATATAAAGTCTGGACCCATTTACCACATTGTTCGGCTGTTTCTGTGCTCCATAGGCGATGGATTGGCGGCAGCACATGTGCCCACCATTACAACCTTCAGTTTCACCGCAGTTTTGTGGTGGGGGCTGAGGTCTCACGTTTCGGCTGATTCGTGCAGCCCCTGTGATTAAATTTTACATATTTATCCCTGTGGATAGATGATAAATGTTGTTTCTGGGAAAACCCCTTTAAGTGACAACAATGGATTTTCTTTGTCTTCTGTCAGTAATAATTTCTTAATTCAATGCAGATGGCAGCTAACCGTGTCCTGTCACATTTCAGAGACATCACATTGGAGATCGGAGTCTGTCTCTATGTAATATGTTCTTGGATGAAATGGCGAAACAAGCCCGGAATCTCATCACAGACATCTGCACAGAACAGTGCACCCTGAGTGATCAGGTAATAAACTTTTTTCTTTTTTTTTTGTATTCTTAATCATTTTTATAATTCTGAGGGTGCTGCAAGTGCGGCCATGAACGAATAAGCTATTTTGCCACTAATTGTCGAAGTATTTGCCTTCAGTCCACAAAGACATTATTATTTAAAGATGACTTTACACTAATTTTTTAGTGTTGAACACATGATATAATAGTGGCAGCAGAGTAGAATAAATTAAAGTATTTGGCACCTGAAGTCCTAACTGGGCATTACCAGGAAGATTTCACTGGGGGCGTGTACTTCTTCTTCTCTTTGGAGCTGACCAATCATAAGCAGGTAGCAGCACACTGGGGAAAGAACATGCTGCCACAATAGCTAAAGCAGGCTCAGTGTGAGACATGTACTGACAGTCTGCTCTCCTCACTGCAGAGTGATGAAATGTGCTGGAGCACAGCAGACCTGGGTGTGCGTGACTGGCAGCTTTCATCTCTTCTGACAGTGTGGGCTCATGACCAATTTATTTACTTATTTTAGTTATTAATTTTATTCACTTATCTAAGGCCATAATTCCACAGTGCTTTACAGACATTATAATCACTGTCCCCATTAGGGCTCACAATATAAATTCCCTATCAGTATGTCTTTGGAATGTAGGAGGAAACCCACACAAGAACGGGGAGAACATTCAAACTCCTTGTAGATGTTGTGCTTGGTGGGATTTGAACCCTAGTACTGCAAGGCTGCAGTGCTAACCACTGAGCCACCATGAAACAAATTTCCAAGTTCTCTTTTCAACACTTAATTTAAAAGAACTTTACAAGTTTTGTATCGCTGTAATCATACCGAACTGGAGAATTATGTTACTAAGTCAATTTCACCCCACTGTGAACATTTTTAAAAATATGGCAGAGTTGGGTGTGTGTGTTTTATTTTACAATTTCACTGCACTTCAAACTTTTTGCCCATTTTCCAGTACATTGTATGGGTAAATTAATAGTGTCATTTAAAATCTATGACTCTTACTACAAAAAGAAAGCCCTTTATAATCTAAATGTTTCTCAACTTTCCATTAATATGGTTGCATTCAGCACTCTGAACAGCCAGCTTCTTTAGCAATGACCTTTTGTAACTTACCCTTCTTGTGGATTGTGTCAATGACTGCCTTCTGGACATCTGTCAAGACAGCAGTCTTCCCCATGATTGTGGAGCTACTGAAACAGACTAAGGGACCTTATTAAATGCTTAGGAAGCCTTTGCAGGTGTTTTTTGTTAATTATTCTAATTTTCTGGGATAATGACTTTTGGGTTTTCATTTGCTGTAAGCCGTAATCATCAACATTAACAGAAATAAACACTTGAAATAGATCACCCTTTTTGTAATGACTCTATATAATATGACTTTCACTTTTTGTATTGAAGAACTGGAATAAATTAACTTTTTGATGATTTTCTAATTTACTGAGAAGCACTTGTACATCCATCTCTCACTTGCCCACTTTGTTTCAGGATTTTATCTTGCTACTTGTTTCTCTTACGACCTAGAAAGGCGAATGTTGGAATAGAATTACCCAACTTGGTAGAAGCTATTATGAACTGCTTGGCTTTCAAGAATTTTTTTTTTTTTTCTTCCTCACTCTCTTTAGCTACTGCCAAAACACTGTGCCAAAACAATCAGTCAAGCAGTGAACAAAAAGTCAAAAAAGCAGACCGGAAAGAAAGGAGAACCCGAGCGAGAAAAACCCGGGGTTGAAAGCATGAGAAAAAATAGACTTGTGGTTACAAAGTAAGAGTTTATTTGTGGTTTTTTTTTTGCAATTAAAGGTTTTGACTTTCTTAATTAATTTCCATTATGAGAAGAATAACGACATAAATGAGTTTTTCAATCAATGTTAAAAAAAATAAATATTTTTTTTTTTTTACATATATTAGGCCTTAAAACCAAGCAATTTTCAGCTACTTTTTTTTTTTGTTACTTGTGATAAAACGGTATAGTTGCTTTTGTATTTGTTTGTTTTTAATTCCATTTTGATTGTAAATTAAGGTACCGTATATACTCGAGTATAAGCTGACCCGAGTATAAGCCGACCACCCTAATTTTACAACAAAAAACTGGGAAAACTTATTGACTCGAGTATAAGCCTAGGGTGGAAAATGCAGCAGCTACTGGTAAATTTCAAAAATAAAAATAGATACCAATAAAAGTAAAATTAATTGAGACATCAGTAGGTTAAGTGTTTTTGAATATCCATATTGAATCAGGAGCCCCATATAATGCTCCATACAGTTCATGATGGGCCCCATATAATGCTCCATACAAAATACGCCCTTTCTAATGCTCCATACAGTTTGATGGGCCCCATAAGATGCTCCATATTAAAATATGCCCCATATAATGCTGCACAAATGCTGATTATGGCCCCATAAGATGCTCCATATAAAAATGTGCCACATATAATGTTTCATACAGTTCATTATGGCCCATAAGATGCTCCATATAACAATGTGCACATGTAATGCTCCATACAGTTCATTATGGCCCCATAAGATGCTCCATATAAAAATGTGCCACATATAATGCTCCATACAGTTCATTATGGCCCCATAAGATGCTCCATATAACAATGTGCCACATGTAATGCTCCATACAGTTCATTATGGCCCCATAAGATGCTCCATATAACAATGTGCCACATGTAATGCTCCATACAGTTCATTATGGCCCCATAAGATGCTCCATATAACAATGTGCCACATGTAATGCTCCATACAGTTCATTATGGCCCCATAGATGCTCCATATAACAATGTGCCACATGTAATGCTCCATACAGTTCATTATGGCCCCATAGATGCTCCATATAACAATGTGCCACATGTAATGCTCCATACAGTTCATTAAGGCCCTATAAGATGCTCCATATAACAATGTGCCCCATATAATGCTGCTGCAATAAAAAAAAAAAACATACCTCTCGTCGCTGCCCGCTGCTCCTCAGCGTCCCGTCTCTCCGCACTGACTGTTCAGGCAGAGGGCGGCGCGCGCACTAATACGTCATCGCGCCCTCTGACCTGAACAGTCAGTGCAGAAGACACGGAAGACGGGGCGGCGGTGGAACGAGGACAGGTGAATATGAAATACTCACCTGCTCCCGGCGCGGTCGCTGGCAGCTTCTCCTGGACAGATGGTCTCCGCCACCGGCAGCTTCTTCCTCTGTTCAGCGGTTACTGGTACCACTCATTACAGTAATGAATATGCAGCTCCACCTCTATGGGAGTGGAGTCCATATTCATTACTTTAATGAGCGGTACCACATGACCGCTGAACAGAGGAAGAAGCTGCCGGCACCGGAGACCATGGGATATGCAGGGACCACGTCAGGAGCGCCAGGAGCAGGTGTGTATGTGACTGTCGTCACTCCCCCTCACCCGCCGACCATGACTCGAGTATAAGCTGAGAGGGGGCACTTTCAGCTCATTTGTTTAGGCTGAAAATCTCGGCTTATACTCGAGTATATACGGTAATTTATTTTTATTTTTTTAGAGCTTTTTCATATTTACACAAGTAAAATAGTGAATTTTTCAGTATTAATGTTTTCATTTATATTAACGTTTATTTTGATATTTAACATGATCTAGTAGGTAGAATTGTCGGGACTAGTATTTTTCTCAGTTTACGCTATATATAACTAGACTGTGTGCTGATATAGAAAATATGGCTATGAATAAATCACATTTTTTACATAATCGTAATTATTTAATGCTTTCATGTTTTTCCCTTCCAGTTTAGATAAGCTACATACTGCACTTTCAGAACTCTGCTTCTCTATTAACTATGCCCCTAATATGGCTGTTTGGGAGCACACGTTCACTCCGAGAGAATATCTGACCTCACACTTGGAAATTCGTTTCACCAAGTAAGTGTCGGACACCTGGTATGCTGTTCAATTTTTTTTTTTTTTTAATAACTACTCAAAAAGTAGATTTGCAGATCCATCAGATGTGTCACTTTCTCAAAAATATGAAATGTGGAGTTCAGCGGCCGTCTCCTGTCTGTTCTATATGGAGCAGAGAGATGCTTGAGGCTGAGAATGGAATGTGAGCAGAAGGCGAAGGAAAAAGCCGCCATTAAACAGCAAGAAAACACAAACTGTTCTTGCACTAATGAAATGCAGTGTCTTATTGTTTTTTTCACAAGAATTCTGCATCACCCATCAATGTGCAAATATGGAGAGAGAGCCTACAAATATAAGTCTTATTTTCACCTTTTTGGAAAGTAATTGTGTATCATGTATTGTCAATCAGGCTTCATTAACTGTGCATAAAGAGAATATAGCGTTAAAAAATGACCTGATTAAAATCAGATAATTTTTATTAACAATATTCAAATTGACAACTACACACAATTGTCAGCAAAGGAGAATAAACAGGTTTACAAACATTTTGAAACAATTCCCCACCCTCCCTCCCTCCTCCCTTAAAGCCTTTATAAACAAGAATAGGACAATAGCATACATTGCTTATATAATAATACAACATCCCACTGGAATCTGTTCCTCTCCATCCAAGGTTTCCAAAGTGTTTCAAAAGTTTTCATACTTTTCCTTAGTTCATAAATACCCTTTTCCATATTAATAACCATATCAGACTGTCTATAAAATTCCTGCAGAGTCGGCGGTACCTCACTCAACCAGTGCCTGGCAATTAGCTTTCGCGGAACATACAATAATCTCATTATGGCCACTTTATGATGATTTGGAACTCTGATCTCTTCCACATATCCCAAAATACTGTGTTCCAAATTATTATGCAAATTGGATTTAAGTGTCATAAAGATTTGTTTTGTTTTTCAAATAAACTCATGGATGGTATTGTGTCTCAGGACTCAATAGATAACTGAAATCAATCTTAAGGTACCGTCACACTCAGCGACGCTGCAGTGATATAGACAACGAGCCGATTGCTGGAGCGTCACTGTTTAGGTTGCTGTAGAGACGTCAAACACAATAACTCCAGAACGATGCAGGAGCGATCCAGTGACGTCATGGCGACTCACTTATCGTTCTCGCTGGTTGTTGGCATCGTTGCTTTTTATGTCAAACATGACGATACACGCCAACCTGACGACGAAATAAAGTTCTGGACTTCTATCTCCGACCAGCGATGGCACAGCGGGATCCTGATCACTGCTGCGTGTCAAACACAACGAGATCGCTATCCAGGACGCTGCAACATCACGGATCGTTGTCGTTCTCGCTGCAAAGTTGCTGAGTGTGAAGGTACCTTCAAACACGTGATAATTAGTTTTCCGGGTGATTCTAATTAAAGGAAAACTACTTAAAAATGATGATCCACATTATTAAGCAGGCCAAAGGTTTCAAGCAATATGAGAAATTAAAAGGATCTCTCTGCTGCTGAAAAGCGTTAAATAGTGCAATGCCTTGGACAAGGTATGAAAAAATTAGATGCTTCACAAAAACTTTGATCATCATGCTGTGAAGAGATTTGTCACTGAAACATAGCCCAGACAGATAAAGGCATAATGAGGAAGGTTTCTGCCAGACAAATTCATGGGATTAAGAGAGCAGATGCCAAAATACCATTACAAAGCAGCAAACAGTTATTTGAAGCTGCTGGTGCCTCTGGAGTCCCTCGAACTTCAAGGTGTATGATCCTTCAAAGGCTTGCTTTGGTTCATAGACCTACTATTCGGCCACCCCTAAACAGTGTTCATGAGCAGAAACGGTTGCAGCGGGCCCAGACATACATGAAGACTAATTTTCAAACAGTCTTGTTTACTGATGAGTGTCGAGCAACCCTGGATGGTCCAGATGGATGGAGTAGTGGATGGTTGGTGGATGGCCACCATGTCGCAACAAGGCTGCGACTTCAGTAAGGAGGTGGACAAATCATGTTTTGGGCTGGAATCATGGGGAAACAGCTGGTAAGGCCCTTTAAGGTTCCTGAAGGTGTGAAAATGACCTCTGTAAAGTAAATAGCGTTTCTGACTAACAACTTTCGTCCATGGTCTATAAGCAGAAACGTGCCTTCAGGAGCAAAATTATCTTCATGCTGACAATGCACCATCTCATGCTGCAAATAATACCTCTGAGTCATTGGCTGCTATGGGCATAAAAGGAGATAAACTCATGGTGTGGCCACCATCTTCCCTTCACCTCAACCCTATAGAGAACCTTTGGAGTATCATCCAGCACAAGATCTATGAGGGTGGGAGGCAGTTCACATCAACACAACAGCTCTGGGAGTCTATTCTGACTTCATGTAAAGAAATACAAGCAGAAACTCTCCAAAAACTCAAGAATGCAAGAATTGTGAAGGTGATATCAAAGAAGGGTTCCTATGTTAACATGTAACTTGGCCTGTTAGGAGCTTTTTTTGTTCAGTGAATGTGACCTCCTAATGCTGCAAATTCCACAAATGAGCATTTTCAGTTCTTTAAAACATATCAAATGTTTAGAAATTCTACTGTGCCTAATAAATTGGAACAGTGCATTTTGAGTTTTTATTCATTTTGGAGATTATACTGTTATCATTGGGAGGTTTCTTCAATAAAATTCGATGTATACTCTAACAGGTGATGACTTTTATTAGACTGACTGTCATTTGCACCGACCATTTAGGAAAATCCGAGAAAAATGTCATCTACACCATAATTTGGAACACAGTGTATATATCACAGGATCACTTGCGATTGTACATCCATACGATTTCCCAATTGCTTCTCCCACCTCCAACCAATATGAATTCAATCTCGTATATTGCCATAACATGTGTAGAATCCCTGCCCCCTCGGGCTGGCACCTAGGACACTTGGAAGTCTGTCTCAGCCATGCCTTATACAGCCTATCTGGAGTTCTATATACTCTGTGAAGCACATATATTTACGAAAGTCTACCCGGCTCACTTAATTATAATTGGGGAATATATTCCATGATATCCTCCCATTTATCTTCCTCCCATTTCTCTTTTGCCTTAATAGGGAATCTATTAAGAAAGGTATATAACAAATCCGTATAAATATCCGAGACTACCCCTTTCATTTCTCCCGTCGCACATACATAGTCTACCAGAATGTCTCTATAAATTCACATATCCATCGTTTTACTCTGCGCAAGAAAGGCATGTCTCAGCTGTCCATCTTGAAACCTACAGGTCTCCTGCAACCCGTAACTCTCCTGCAGTGCCTCAAAGGATAACAGTCCTTGTGCGTCCTGAATCTAAACCATATATTGAATACCCAATGCTTTCCACCATTTTTTTAATTCCCCCATATTAATAAATTCAGGTAATATTTTATTATGCCATATTGGGGAGAGATTTGTTAAAAGTCCCACTTCTCTTGTCTTTTTAATTGCCTCCCAGACTTTTGAACCAGTATCAAAGTAGGATAGGTTGTTCCAAACCTCCCAAATCCCCCTGTCTCCAATCCCTGAACCAATGGGTCCTTTCCCACCAACCAAACCAAAATCTGCCTAACCGAGCCCAGTCCATTCACCTCTCTCCAGCCTCTCATCTACTCACCCTGCGCTGCCAAAAAGTAGATCCAGGGATTCGGAAGGGCCAGCCTTCCCCCCCCTTCCTTCATCTTTAGGCCTCTAAAGCAATTCCAGCCTAATTCTTGGCTGTTTATTCCCCCAAACAAGGTCTCGAAATAAAGAGTTAATGATATGAAACCACTTTTGGGGCAACCAAACGGGGGAATTATGCAATGTATACAATAATTGGGGCATAGGAATCATTTTAATTAAGTTTATCCTTCCCACCACTGAGAGATATAACTTGCACCACGCCCCTATTTTCCTAAATATTCCTAAACCTGTCCAACAATGGGGACAAATTCAGGTCCACATAGCTCGAGAGAGGAAAAGACACTTGAACACCTAAATATCTGAACTGAGAAACCACTGTCAGCTTACTACCTTCCCCTGATATTGGGATGTCAACGCCCCCTTTATCCACTATCAAGATATTTGACTTCACCCAATTGATTTCAAGACCCGATATATCACCAAATGGCCTAAGAATATGCACCAAGGCCTCTCCAGAATTTTCTAAAAAGAGTAACATGTCATCTGCATTCAATGAGACTACAACTCTATTACCCTCGTTATCCGACGGCAGCAGCAAGTTCAGGAATAATCTACGTAAGTTTATAGCTGTAGACCTATTCGGCATAAAACCAGATTGATCAGAATGGGACCAGATTCTGGACCACACTTGCCAACCGGTTTGCCACTACTTTAGCCAAAATCTTAACATCCGCCGTCAGCAACGAAATTGGCCTATAGGATTCCGCCAATTCCGGGTCCTTACCTTTCTTTAAAATAACTACAACTGTCGCCTCTCATATGGACGCCGGTAGCTCTCCCTCCCTTAGCGCCTCATCAAAAACCATCTTTAATTTAGCCACTGAAATATCCAATAAATTCTTATATATCTCAACCGAGAGTCCATCAGCTCCAGGGGCCTTGTTGTTAGTCACTGACATGACAGCAAGTCTAATCTCCTCCTCCGTTATAGGTACATCCAACCTCTTCCTATCACAATCCCCAATACTAGGAAGTTTTGCCTCACCCAGGAAGTTTACAATGTCCCCCAATGTAGCCCTCAACACAGATGAATACAACTGTTCATAAAAATTTCTAAACTCACCCAAAATATCCACTACATCTGTCAACACATTCCCTTCATCTGTCCTTAGTTTGTACACATACGATGATTCTTTCTGTGCCGCTGTTGCCACCGAGAGCAAGTGCCCCACTCTTTTTCTCCTTCCTCAAAAAACTGATTTCTGAAAAGCTCTTCTTCTCTCCGCTTTTTTCATATACAACTTATCAACCGCTTCCTGGGCTTCCCTTAGTCTACATTGAGATATCTCTGATGGGTCCGACACCATATCCCTTTCTGCTCTTTCTAATTTCTCAATGATATCTTTATCTTCCATCCTAGTCTTGGATTTACATCTAGAAATCTCCCTAAAAAGAAGGCCCCTCAGAAAAGCTTTCATTGCGTCCCAAACTACCCGCGCTATCTTCATTAAACTGCCAGTACTCTGTGATCTCCTTCTTAATGTTGTCCATATTATGTTCAAGCCACAAGGGGTGAAATTTCCACTCACCTCCCCGTCCAGTCCTCCCACCTGTCCGTCTAATCAAGAGCTATAGGCTTGTGGTCCGAAATCACTCTCGGGAGATATTCTATCCCACAGACCATGCACGTCATTAAATCATTTCCCAGTGCTAGGTCAATCCTGGAAAGGGAACCGTGGGTTGCAGAATAACAGGAGTAACAGACTACATTCTCATTCCTCACTCTCCAGAGGTTCGCCATCCTCAATTCTGTCATATAATTCCCGAATGTCGACCGTTTTTCAGTGCCTTTGCGTAAACCTTTCTTATCTGTCCCACCCTTCATCCATCACAATATTGATATCCCCAATAATTAACATTGGTAATCCCATACCCCGTTTATACAATTCAAATATTTCTTGTACCTTTTTCCCAGAATATGGGGTGGGAAGTAAATAGCCGCTAGACATAATGGTTGACCATAAATTTTGCAGAATAACAGAACATATTGCCCATCTCTATCTACATGGCTCTCAATTTCTTCAAAAGGCGTGGACGCCCCAATCAGTACCAAGACCCCCCTAGCATATGAAGAATACGTAGAGTGATAAGACCTCCCTGTCCACCTCCTTTTTAACACTTCTACCTTTTCTGCAAGTAAATGTGTCTTCTGGAGACAAATGACATCCGGGCCCTGTTTTCTCACATATTCCATAATTGCCGTAACCCCTTGAAATAGGATGCTGCTCCCAGTAAGCTATAAGTCCCAATTTCCAGCAATGGTTCTCACCCCTCCTCCATCCCCAATATTCATTAACACAATAACCCATAACTAATCTGCTGTTGTTTTCACCTCTCTTACCAGAGAGTAGGTAGTCCAGCGTCTAGCTACCCTTCTCTCAGTACCTGTAATCCGCTGTAACTAGAACACCTCCCCGACGCCTCCGCATATAAAACAACATTATGACAATAAATCCTCTGAAAACCGCAATAAATTATTAAACCAAAGTCCGGAGATAACAGTAAGGCAGCATCATCCTCATCTCCAGAATCTTCTTTTCACTTCCCTCCTTCTTTGTTAGCTGTGAGCTTCTGCTTATTTAAGTCCAGGCACTTAGTGGCTTCTTCTGGTGTTGGGGAAAAAAGTGAACTGCTCCCAGGGCTACAACCCTTAATTTCGCCGGATAGAGAGTAGAATAAATCAATTTCAAGTCTCTCAATCTCCTTTTAACTGCTCCATAACTCATCCTCTGTTTTTGCACCTCAGCCGAGTAGTCAGGGTAAATTGAGATCTTCTGGCCATTAATGCACATGTCCTCAGCTGCACGAGCACTCGTCAATATGGCATCTCGGTCCCTATAGTTCAGAATCCTAGCAAGGATAGTACGAGGGGGGGACGCTGGCGGGAGAGGTTGCATAGAAACGCAGTGCGCCCTTTCCACCGCAAATTCCTTAGACAGGTTATCCGCGCCTATCTTGTCCTGGATCCATTTTTCAATAAATTTTGTAGGGTCATTTCCTTCAGTCTTCTCAGTGGTACCCACTAGTCTCACATTATTCCTCCGTGAGAGATTCTCCTGATCATCATTCTTATTAATCAAAGCAGCACATTTTTGCAGACACGGAGTGTGGGACCTCTGCATTTTAGAGAGTTGATTTTCCAGCACACTTAGGCTACTTTCACACTAGCGTTTTCTGCAATCCGTCACAATGCGTCATTTTGCAGAAAAACCGCATCCTGCAAAAGTGCTTGCAGGATGCGTTTTTTTCCCCATAGACTTGTATTGACGACGCATTTGCGACGGATTGCCACACGTCGCATCCGTCGAGCGACGGATGCGTCGTGCTTTGGCGGACTGTCGGGAGCAAAAAAACGCTACATGTAACGTTTTTTGCTCCTGACGGACCGCTTTTTCCGACCGCGCATGCGCGGCCGGAACTCCGCCCCCACCTCCCCGCACCTTACAATGGGGCAGCGGATGTGCCGGAGAAATGCATCCGCTGCCTCCATTGTGCAGTACGTTAAACGCTAGCGTCGGAATCTCTCCCTGACACATTGCGACGGGGAGATTCCGACGCTAGTGTGAAAGAAGCCTAACTCTCTCCTCCACCTCACCCACTCTCTCTTATCCATTTTAGTCATGGCTGCCTTTATTGTGTTAACTTCTGCTATAGTCCCATCCACTCTGTGAGTGAGAGTTATCACAGTTTTGCATGATCTGATCAGATCATAAATGTCTCGCAAAGTGGGTTCCCATATTATAAGCTCCACCACAGCTTCTTGCTCCACACCATCATTTTCCTGCCTTCCTTCCTCCCCCTCAGGCCCCCCCTGTACCGTGTCATCCTCTGAAACTTTTCCTTGCACTTTCATCTTCTCCTCCAGTCTGTTCCTCCTCCTCTTCAGCCAGCTCTTTCCCTGCTCAGTCCACCCTGGCATACTTTTCAAGCTTAGCAGCCACTTCTAGCCTCTTTGCATATGAGGCATTTGCAGAGTCTGCTCTCTCAGCTCTCTCCACACTGTCGGCACCATCTTGGTTCCGGGTCACTGCTCCTGCCTTGGCGTTCTGCTGCCTTTCCCCGGACCATATCTGCAGCTCTACACAGCTTCACACATCGGGGCTGACCTCCGGTGACCTCCCTCAGCCACACAACGAGTTAGGCTACTTTCATACTTGCGTTTTCTGGTTTCCGTTGTCATGCAGTGAAATGACGTATCAACGAACGTAGTGAAAAATGTGTGCGACGGATCCTGTGAAATGACGGATGTGTTGCTTGTAGAGAGAGAGACAGAGACAGACTTCTTCCTGGGCTTGAAAAATCCTTCCGGGCATGCTCAGAAGGGAAAAACTGGATCCGTCGCTGGATTCCTGTGTGTGACGGTCAGCGATGGATCCTGCGTCCATAGGCTTCCATTGTAGCCGACGACAGGCAGCGCAGGATGCGTCGCTGACCGATTTTCCGACATGCAAAAAAAACGTTCCTATGAACGTTTTCTCTGCACGACGGACCGCTATTTTACGATGGATGAAACGGATGGCCATCCGTCACAATCTGTCGCTAATACAAGTCTGTGGGAAAATGCAGGATCCTGCAAATGTTTTTGCAGGATCCTGCATTCACAAAAAACGACGGATTGTGACAGATTCAAAAAACCGCAAGTGTGAAAGTAGCCTTATCAGCTCCCAGACAGATCTTATCTTCAGGATAAATGCAGGGTCACAGCGGAGGAGCTCCAGAAGCCGACCGCTCACATCAGGTGCTAGGCCACGCCCCTCAAAAAAATGAACTGATTAAATCAGGCTTTTATGATATATATATATATATATATATATATATATATATATATATATATATATATATATATATATATATAGGGTTTATTTCTGCATTTTTCAAGTCACTTTTTGTATTAAGCAAAAAATAAAATAAATCCTGAAATCTTGCCGTTTTCACTCTGACCAGTGGCACAGCTCACCTCTTCCCCTCCCTGCACAATGACCTCTGCACAGTTCACAGAGCTTGCACTCTCCACTGTTCCATTGGAAGTCAGTGGGAGAGATTAATTAAAGAGGATTTCCCACAAAGTTAATTACTCCATTTACATGGGGCTCTTCAGAACCCCGGTTCTCTGGATCGGTGGAGTCCTCTGCTGTAGGATTCTCAGCTATCAGGAAGTCATACCCTGTCCTATGGTTAGAGAATAATGTTAAAACTTGTTACAACCACAAGAGACATTTTTGTGCTTACATCTTGACATTCCTCCTGCAGAGATTTAGCTAATATTTTTGTATCCTTACAGGTCTATTGTTGGCATGACCATGTACAATCAGGCCACACAAGAGATTGCGAAGCCCTCGGAGTTATTAACTAGTGTAAGGGCCTACATGACCGTGCTCCAGTCAATAGAAAACTATGTGCAGATTGACATCACGAGGGTTTTCAACAATGTCCTGCTTCAACAAACACAACATCTTGACAGCCATGGAGAGCCAACAATCACCAGTCTGTACACGAATTGGTAAGTTCTTATGAAATAACAGTAAGGCGGATATGAAGAGAATCTGTCATCTTGTCACATGTAACTTAAATGGGTCTGTGCATTGAGAAAGGCCAGGGGTAGCGATGGCCTTACTATCGATGGAAATCGGGTCTCCATTTATCCAGACTACTCTGCTGTAGTACAAAAACTCAGAATGCAGTTTGGGGAGGTCAAGAAGCGACTGAGAGAACTGGACCTGAGATACTCCATGATCTACCCAGCTAAAGTTAGGGTGGTGGCCTTGGACCGGGTGCATTTCTTTCAAAATCCGGAGTAGGCCATGAAGTGGTTAGACCTTAATGCTAAACGTATTCGAGCTGAGCGGACCCGGTGAAGAGGGTTGGGAGGGTCTCCAGAATTGATGGGTGTTCCTGAAGTATTTTCACATTTTTCTATGGTGGTCAAGTCTGATCTGCTATATTTAACATTTCTTGTGTTCGGCGGTGCTAATGTTCAGCTCATGTTGACTCACGTGGGAGGGATGGAGATAGGAGGAAACTGGTTATAGTTTATAGTTCTAGGCTGTAAAAGAGAGCTCTCTGGTCTCGAATAGAGAAAGTTAGTTTGACTTATTTCTACAGGGATTCATATAGTTCCTATTGGGGTGGGGGTGAGTTACTAGTGGGTTATTTTGGTTGGGATTAATGGGATGGGTAGAGTTTGGCTGTTACAGGGGAGGGGGAGGGGGGGGGAGAAGGCAAAATTAGTGACCTGGGGGAGCCTGATGGTATTTTCAGATATTTAAGTCATTCTGGGGGATAATGTTAACATTTTAAGTTGGAATGTCAGGGGTTTCGCAAATGCAACCAAGCGTGCAGCGATATTTCAATATGTTCTGAAACAGAGGCCTTCGGTGATATGCCTACAGGAAACTCACCTACTGGAGGATAAAGTTGCTCTGTTACAAAAGAGATGGGTGAGGAAGGCGTATCATTCGACGTTCTCAACTTATGCTAGAGGAGTGTCCGTATTGATTCATACTAGTACCCCGTTCGAAGAGATTGAGGTCAAAACTGATGGGGAAGGACAATTTGTGTTTTTAATATGTAAGATTTTTAATAGATTACTTTGTATTGTTTCATTATATATTCCACCACCCTATTCCGGGAAAACGATTCGGGAGATTCTGGAGCTCATGGGTAATTGGGAAGGGGTCCCTTTTCTAGTTGTGGGAGATGTAAATAACATATTTAATGATCACTGGGATACGAGTAAGCATGCATTGTTGAGAAGGGATGATAATTCTACTTCCTTTGGTAACTACCTAGGATAGTTAGGATGGATAGACTTATGGTGGGTACGTAATGTTGATAAATATTCTTATTCATGTTATTCGACGACATATGGCTCTGTCTCGCATTGACGTCGCTTTAGGTAATGAAGGAATGAATAACTTAATACACGAGGTTGAATATAGACCCAGAGTATTATCAGATCACTGCCCGGTTTTGGTTTCCCTTAACCCCTTAGTGACAGAGCCAATTTGGTACTTAATGACCGGGCCAATTTTTGCAATTCTGACCACTGTCACTTTATGAGGTTATAACTCTGGAACGCTTCAATGGATCCCGCTGATTCTGAGATTGTTTTTTCGTGACATATTGTACTTCATGTTAGTGGTAACATTTCTTCGATATTACTTGCGATTATTTATGAAAAAAACGGAAATATGGCGAAAATTTTTAAAATTTTGCAATTTTCAAACTTTGTATTTTTATGCCCTTAAATCAGAGAGATATGTCACGAAAAATAGTTAATAAATAACATTTCCCACATGTCTACTTTACATCAGCACAATTTTGGAAACAAAATTTTTTTTTGTTAGGGAGTTATAAGGGTTAAAAGTTGACCAGCAATTTCTCATTTTTACAACACCATTTTTTTTTAGGGACCACATCACATTTGAAGTCATTTTGAGGGGTCTATATGATAGAAAATAACGAAGTGTGACACCATTCTAAAAACTACACCCCTCAAGGTTCTCAAAACCACATTCAAGAAGTTTATTAACCCTTTACGTGCTTCACAGGAACTGAAACAATGTGGAAGGAAAAAATGAACATTTAACTTTTTTTTGCAAACATCTTAATTCAGAACCATTTTTTTTATTTTCACAAGTGTAAAAACAGAAATGTAACCATAAATTTTGTTATGCAATTTCTCCTGAATACGCCAATACCCCATATGTGGGGGTAAACCACTTTTTGGGCGCACCGCAGAACTTAGAAGTGAAGGAGCGCCGTTTGACTTTTTCAATGCAGAATTGGCTGGAATTGAGATCGGACACCATGTCACGTTTAGAGAGCCCCTGATGTGCCTAAACAGTGGAAACCCCCCACAAGTGACACCATTTTGGAAACTAGACCCCTTAAGGAACTTATCTAGATGTGTGGTGAGCACTTTGAACCCCCAAGTGCTTCACAGAAGTTTATAACGTAGAGCCGTGAAAATAAAAAATCACTTTTGTTTACACAAAAATGATCTTTTTGCCCACAAATTTTTATTTTCACAAGGGTAACAGTAGAAATTAGACCACAAAAGTTGTTGTGCAATTTCTCCTGAGTACGCTGATACCCAATATGTGGGGGTAAACCACTGTTTGGGCGCACCGCAGAGCTTGGAAGAGGAGGAGTGCCGTTTTACTTTTTCAATGTAGAATTGGCTGGAATTGAGATTGGACGCCATGTTGCGTTTGGAGAGCCCCTGATGTGCCTAAACAGTAGAAATCCCCCACAAGTGACCCCATTTTGGAAACTAGACCCCTTAAGGAACTTAATTAGATGTGTGGTGAGCACTTTGAACCCCCATGTGCTTCACAGAAGTTTATAATGTAGAGCCGTGAAAAAAAAAATCGCATTTTTTCTACAAAAATGATCTTTTTGCCCACAAATTTTTATTTTCACAAGGGTAACAGGAGAAATTAGACCACAAAAGTTGTTGTGCAATTTCTCCTGAGTACGCTGATACGCAATATGTTGGGGTAAACCACTGTTTGGGTGCACCGCAGAGCTTGGAAGAGAAGGAGTGCCGTTTTACTTTTTCAATGTAGAATTGGCTGGAATTGAGATTGGACGCCATGTCGCGTTTGGAGAGCCCCTGATGTGCCTAAACAGTAGAAATCCCCCACAAGTGACCCCATTTTGGAAACTAGACCCCCCATGGAACTTATCTAGATGTGTGGTGAGAACTTTGAATGCCCAAGTGCTTCACAGAAGTTTATAATGCAGAGTCGTGAAAATAAAAAATATTATTTTTTTCCACAAAAAAGATTTTAAAGCCCCCAAGTTTTTATTTTCACAAGGGTAACAGGAGAAACTGGACCACTAAAGTTGTTGTCCAATTTATCCTGAGTATGCTGATGCCCCATATGTGGGGGTAAACCACTGTTGGGGCGCACGGCAGAGCTCGGAAGGGAAGGAGCGCCGTTTTGGAATGCAGACTTACGGTAGATAGAATGGTCTGTGGGTGTTATGTTGCGTTTGCAGAGCCCCTGATGTACCTAAACAGTAGTAACCCCCCACAAGTGACCCTGTTTTGGAAACTAGACCCCCCAAGGAACTTATATAGATGTGTGGTGAGAACTTTGAATGCCCAAGTGCTTCACAGAAGTTTATAATGCAGAGTCATAAAAAAAATATATATTTTTCCACAAAAAGGATTTTGTAGCCCCCAAGTTTTTATTTTCACAAGGGTAACAAGAGAAATTGGACCCCAGAAGTTGTTGTCCAATTTATCCCGAGTATGCTGATGCCAAATATGTGGGGGTAACCCACTGTTTGGGCGCACGGCAGAGCTCAGAAGGGAGGGAGCACCATTTGACTTTTTGAGCGCAAAATTGGCTGTCGTGTTTGGAGACCCCCTGATGTACCTAAACAGTGGAAACCCCCCAATTCTAGCTCCAACCCAACTCCAACACACCCCTAACCCTAATCCCAACCCGATCCATAATCCTAATCACTAACCCTAACGATAATCCCAACCCTCACCCCAAAACAACCCTAATGTCAACCCTAACCATAACCCTAATCAAAACCCTAAATCCAACACACCCCTAATCCTAATCTCAACCCTAACCTCAAACCTAACCCTAATCCCAATATACCCCTAATCACAACCCTAAATTTAACCCTAATCCCAAACCTAACCCTAATCCCAAGCGTAACCCTAATGCCAACCCTAATCCATACCCTAACCCTAATCCCAACTCTAACCCTAACTTTAGCCCCAACCCTAGCCCTAACTTTAGCCCCAACCCTAACCCTAGCCCTAAGACTACTTTCACACTTGCGTCGTTTGGCATCCGTCGCAATCCGTCATTTTGGACAAGAAACGGATCCTGCAAATGTGCCCGCAGGATGCGTTTTTTGCCCATAGACTTGTATTGCCGACGGATCGTGACGGATGGCCACACGTCGCGTCCGTAGTGCACTGGATCAGTGTTTTGGCGGACCGTCAGCACAAAAAAAGTTCAATGTAATGTTTTTTTGTACGTCGCATCCGCCATTTCTGACCGCGCATGCGTGGCCGTAACTCCGCCCCCTCCTCCCCAGGACATAGATTGGGCAGCGGATGCGTTGAAAAACTACATCCGCTGCCCACGTTGTGCACAATTTTCACAACGTGCGTCGGTATGTCGGGCCGATGCATTGCGACGGCCCCGTACCGACGTAAGTGTGAAAGAAGCCTAACCCTAAATTTAGCGCCAACCCCAACTCTAAATTTAGCCCCAACCCTAACCCTAAATTTAGCCCTAACCCTAGCCCTACCCCTAACCCTACCCCTAACTCTAACCCTAGCCCTAACTCTAACCCTAACCCTAGCCCTAACCCTACCCCTAACCCTACCCCTAGCCCTAACCCTACCCCTAACCCTACCCCTAACCCTAATTTTAGCCCCAACAGCTGTTCTCCTGCCGGCCGGCAGATGGAGACAGATGGCGGGCGCACTGCACATGCGCTCGCCATTTTCTTTTGCCCAGAAGATGCCGGCGGCCAGGAGGAGCAGCAGGAGGATCCAGGGACACAGGTGAGTATTGTAGGGTCCCCGAATCCCCCTATTTCTCTGTCCTCTGATGTGCGATCACATCAGAGGACAGAGAATTACACTTTGCTTTTTTTTTTTTTGCGGTCGCCGGTAAACAGTTAATTACCGGCGATCGCAAAACAGGGGTCGCTAAAACCGACCCCCGATCATGCTCTTTGGGGTCTCGGCTACCCCCGGCAGCCGAGACCCCAAAGATTCTTGCGGGGCCGGCCGGCGGGCGCACTGCGCATGCGCCCGCCGTTTTCAAGATGGCGGCGCCCACCGGGAGCCACGAGGAGCATCGGGGGAGATAGGTAAGTATTGGGGGGCTACCTGGGACCCCTTTTCTCTATCCTCCGATGTGCGATCACATCGGAGGATAGAGAAATTAAAAAGAGATCGCGTTTTTTTTTTTTTGTGATCGCCGGTAAACGGTTAATTACCGGCGATCGCAAATGCGGGGTGGGTTAAAAAAAAACCCGAATCATGTTCTCTGGGGTCTCGGCTACCCTCGGCAGCCGAGACCCCGGAGAAAATCCGACTCTGGGGGGCGCTATTTACTTTTTCCACAGCGCCGTTAATTAACGGCGCTGTGGTTTAAGTACCCTTAGCGGCCGCCGTTAAAAGGCGTATCGGCGGTCGCTAAGGGGTTAAGTTAGTAGAACAGGACAGATCTAGCACAGTGTCTGCTTGAGCTGGATGCTGGGATTGACATCTCTGCTGAGCAGGCTCCACTGTGGCTGGAGGAGAATGGGAGACCGCACTGGACATGGTTTGAGATTCCCCCTGTGCAGTGGTGGGAAATCGATGCCTAACAGACATGGTAAAAATTATATTGATTAACTATTTTATTACTATCAATTATTAGGTTCTGTAGAAGGACGTAGATCTGGGTATTTATTATGATGGAATATAGGCTGAACTGGATGGACAAATGTCTTTTTTCGGCCTTACTAACTATGTTACTATGTTACTATGTTACTATCTAGGGGATTGGGATGGAAATTGTATCTTTCTTGGCTAAAGATTTTCGATATGGAGAAGGTGGGGGCTGAATTGGTGGAGTTTTTTAGGATTAACGAGGGTAGCGCTGAGTGTCATGTTATATGGGACACTATGAAGGCGTTCCTGAGAGGTATCTTATTTCGAGATATCTCTAGACATAAGACTAGGTCTAAAATCCAGGATATGGCGGTGTTGGAGGAATTGAAGGCAGCGGAGGAAGCACTGGGTATCCAATGTACAAGGGACACGCAAAAACGTATGAGGGTGGCTCAGACAGAGGTTAACCAGCTATATTTGTGTAAGGCTGATAGGATGAGAGAATTCCAAAAAGAAACATTTTATATGGAAGGGGAAAAGGCGGGACATTTACTATCAGTGGCGGCGTCTGCGCAGCGGGATTCTTCCCATTTTTACTCTATAAAAACTGAGGAAGGGAAAGTGGTTACCCAGAGAGGGCAAATATTAGAAGTTTTTCGAAAATTCTACAGTGAGTTATATTCCTCTAGGGTGGCAAAGGGAAAAGAGGAAATGACTAGCTACTTGAATGGGGTTGATTTGCCAAGGCTAAGTACGGAAGATTATGAGTGGATGGACAAACCGCTTGGGGAAGAAGAGTTAAGGGCGACTCTGTCAGGTATGGCGGGGGGTAGAGCTCCGGGGTCTGACGGCATTCCGACTGAGGTCTATAAAATTCTTCAAGATGAATTAGTGCCTAGATTGGAAGGGGTATTCAATAAATCGTTGGGAGAGGGGGGTGTTACCTCCATCTATGAGTGAAGCTATTGTGGTGGTTATCCCTAAAGCTGATAAAGACGCACTGTTGCCGGAGTCTTACAGACCTATTTCACTTTTAATGGCTGATATTAAGATTTTGGCTAAAGCTGTGGCAAACAGGCTGACCCAAGTGATTGATAAACTGATTCATTCAGACCAGTCAGGCTTCATGCCCAACAAATCAACGTCACTCAATTTGAGAAGGTTATATTTAAATATGCAAATTCCTTCTGATAATGCTGGTAAGAGGGCTGTGGTGTCTTAAGATGCCCATAAGGCCTTTGACTGTGTAGAATGGAATTACTTGTGGTCGGTGCTGGAACGGTTGGGTTTTGGTCCCAAGTTTATTTCTTGGGTAAGGTTGCTGTACTCTGATCCAACGGCAAAAATTAGAGTTAACAATAATTTGTCGAAGAGTTTCTCCCTGTTTAGAGGTACTAGGCAGGGGTGTTCGCTGTCCCCGTTGCTTTTCGCTCTTGCTGTGGAGCCGCTGGCAGCCAAAATAAGAGGTACTCAAGAGGTGAGAGGTTTTATATATGGTTTAAAAGAGGATAAAGTGGCCCTGTATGCCGATGACATTTTGTTGTTCCTGGAGGACTCGGAGGGGACCCTTCACAATGCGGTGGCTAGTAATGAGGAATTTGGGAGGTATTCAGGTCTCAGGATCAATTGGGACAAATCTTGTATGATGTTGATTGATGGGGATAATGTAGGTGGTGATGGGGGGAATCCACTTTCCAGGTTAAAGGTTGTTCATAAATTCAAATATCAGATTGCTCTCCCTTTAACTAGTTTTGAGGAACTGAATTTAAGTCCGCTTCTACAGAAGATTCGCACCAAAATTTTGGCATGGGAAAAAACTACATTTGTCGGTAGTGGGTAGGGTGAAACTTATAAAGATGATTGTAATGCCACAGCTTCTTTATGTGATACATAATTCTCCCAACTGGATTCCGCAGTGTAGATTTCGCAAGATTAGGTCTTTGTTTGGTGATTTTATTTGTGGGGGTAAGTGTCCTAGGTTTAAACTGGTTATACTTGCTAGCGGCACAGTGCCAACATTTTAGGGAATGGGGGGAAGATTCGGGGAGGAAGCATATACCTAATTGCTTGAGTTCTTTATTTAACGTGAGGGTACTGAGTGAGGGTTTGGAAGGGGGTCACTTTGAGAAATTGGGTTTTCAATATTGTACCATCAGATTAATCCATAAGGTATGGGTAACTGTTAAGAATATTAGGGGTGTGGGGAATCTTACTAGATATTCACCGATTTGGGGTATGGTAATTTGTATCAACCAGAATTTGGGCAATTGAAGGGGTTCCGATCTTGGACCGGGGCTGGCATTAGTAGGATTGGGCAGCTGCAGTCTCAGGGTAAACTTAAGACTTTTGAGGCACTTCAGGAAGAATTTCAGTTACCACGGTCTGAATTATATCAATATAGCTGCATCTCTCACGCATATTTGGCACAAAGTAAAAGGAGTCCCATAGTGTTGCAAGTGGATCTTATGCTGGACTTTATCCTTCAAAACAGTGGTTTGAAGGGTGCGATTTCGGGGATATGAGTATCTCCTTTTTTCTTTTCTTGATAAGCACCCTATTAAGGCTAGAGGTAAATGGGAGGCAGAATTGGGAGAAATTGATCAAGATAAATGGGAATCAATTTTAGAGTACGTGCCTAGGCTTTCTCTGGGTGAACCGGGGAGGTTGTCACAATTATTCGTAATTCATACGGCCTATAGAACGCCCGATTTATTATTCAAAGCTGGAATGAGGCCTGACTCGCAATGTCCTAGGTGCTCACAATCTGAGGGAGGTATTCTTCATATGATGTGGATATGCACTAGATTATCCTCCTTTTGGATAGTGGTATTAAATAGAGTTGAATTGGTATATAATTGCACTGTTCCCAGGCATCCCCTGGTTTGTATATTGGGGTATGTGGAGGAGATTGTAATTGACAATACACTTAAAATTGTCATTGCTAGGTTGTTGTTTATTACAAGGAAATTGATCGCTAAATTTTGGATTAGGGAAGAGCCTCCGACGAGGAGAGATTTTTTTTGGTGCAGGTGGACCACATTCTCTCATTGGAGAGGAGTATATACACCAAAAGACAGAAGCGGGACCTTTTTTTTCAAGCTGTGGCAACGATGGATTGACTTGAGTTAAGGGGTTGGGCCCGACCTTGTGAGCTCTAGGGTATATTGGGTGGGTTTTAGGATTCTTGCTCTCTATGTATGGGATGTTGGAAATCAGTTGGCTCTTGATGGGTCTTTATGGGTGGAAGGGAGGGGGGGAGGTTGGGGTTAAGTTGTTATAAGAAAAATATTACTGGAGTTGTATACAAACTGTAATGAATACTATTTGTATTATTTTGATTGCTTAATAAAAATGTATCTGATTAAAAAAAAAAAAAAATGGGTCTGTGCATACAACGGAAAAACCTTTCCCTCATCATAAACTTTAGGTTTGGGGGTGAATGTAGGATATGTTCAATTTGTAGCGCAAAGGGCCTACTGATGTCTGAAAAAGGTAATGGTGGTTCCTATGATCTATAAGGTTAGAGATACTCTCCTTCCTATTCATGACTCTGTTATTGGTGGAGTTCTTCACCGGTGAGAGCCATGAATGAAGAGGTTTATGACCAGCACCTTGCAGTCATCAAATTAGCCAGAATTCGAGGAGCCAAGATACTGTGGTTGTCCAGGGGTCTGTGGTTTCTGATTTTTTTTTTTTTTTTTTTTTTTTTTACTGTGACCTCAAAATGGGGAATAATTTGGGTTCGCTGCTGAGACATTAGGAGAGAAGGGGGGAAGCTTTGATACACTAGTGTGATATTACAATTGGTTTCAATCTGGCGAGACCAGGGGCAGATATCAGGAGCTCATATACTGTTCATGCCCGGGGTTCCGCAGTCATTGGTGTTCAGCCATACAGGAGTAATTGTATGCCACTACAGCCATAGACCTTCTCTGTCATTTGTTTTTGGCTGTTCAAAACTGCTGCAGGTCAGATCCTGTTAGCTTCAATAGTACCTGAGCCTTGTTACTTGAGAACGGTGACTGCAGTGTCTGCAGGTGTGATGTCCTCGGTTCATACGCTCTGCTCTTAGAATGGTCACTGCCGTGTCTGCAGGTGTGATGTCCTCGGTTCATACGCTCTGCACTTATAGTGGTCACTGCAGTGTCTGCAGGTGTGATGTCCTCGGTTCATACGCTCTGCTCTTAGAACGGTGACTGCAGTGTCTGCAGGTGTGATGTCCTCGGTTCATACGCTCTGCTCTTAGAACGGTGACTGCAGTGTCTGCAGGTGTGATGTCCTCGGTTCATACGCTCTGCACTTAGAATGGTCACTGCAGTGTCTGCAGGTGTGATGTCCTCGGTTCATACGCTCTGCTCTTAGAACGGTGACTGCAGTGTCTGCAGGTGTGATGTCCTCGGTTCATACGCTCTGCTCTTAGAACGGTGACTGCAGTGTCTGCAGGTGTGATGTCCTCGGTTCATACGCTCTGCTCTTAGAACGGTGACTGCAGTGTCTGCAGGTGTGATGTCCTCGGTTCATACGCTCTGCTCTTAGAACGGTGACTGCAGTGTCTGCAGGTGTGATGTCCTCGGTTCATACGCTCTGCTCTTAGAACGGTGACTGCAGTGTCTGCAGGTGTGATGTCCTCGGTTCATACGCTCTGCTCTTAGAACGGTGACTGCAGTGTCTGCAGGTGTGATGTCCTCGGTTCATACGCTCTGCTCTTAGAACGGTAACTGCAGTGTCTGCAGGTGTGATGTCCTCGGTTCATACGCTCTGCACTTAGAACGGTGACTGCAGTGTCTGCAGGTGTGATGTCCTCGGTTCATACGCTCTGCTCTTAGAACGGTAACTGCAGTGTCTGCAGGTGTGATGTCCTCGGTTCATACGCTCTGCTCTTAGAACGGTGACTGCAGTGTCTGCAGGTGTGATGTCCTCGGTTCATACGCTCTGCTCTTAGAACGGTAACTGCAGTGTCTGCAGGTGTGATGTCCTCGGTTCATACGCTCTGCACTTAGAATGGTAACTGCAGTGTCTGCAGGTGTGATGTCCTCGGTTCATACGCTCTGCTCTTAGAATGGTGACTGCAGTGTCTGCAGGTGTGATGTCCTCGGTTCATACGCTCTGCTCTTAGAATGGTCACTGCAGTGTCTGCGGGTGTGATGTCCTCGGTTCATACGCTCTGCTCTTAGAACGGTGACTGCAGTGTCTGCAGGTGTGATGTCCTCGGTTCATACGCTCTGCTCTTAGAACGGTGACTGCAGTGTCTGCAGGTGTGATGTCCTCGGTTCATACGCTCTGCTCTTAGAACGGTGACTGCAGTGTCTGCAGGTGTGATGTCCTAGGTTCATACGCTCTGCTCTTAGAACGGTGACTGCAGTGTCTGCAGGTGTGATGTCCTCGGTTCATACGCTCTGCTCTTAGAACGGTAACTGCAGTGTCTGCAGGTGTGATGTCCTCGGTTCATACGCTCTGCACTTAGAATGGTAACTGCAGTGTCTGCAGGTGTGATGTCCTTGGTTCATACGCTCTGCTCTTAAAATGGTCACTGCAGTGTCTGCAGGTGTGATGTCCTCGGTTCATACGCTCTGCTCTTAGAATGGTGACTGCAGTGTCTGCAGGTGTGATGTCCTCTGTTCATACGCTCTGCCCTTAGAACGGTCACTACAGTGTCTGCAGGTGTGATGTCCTCGGTTCATACGCTCTGCTCTTAGAATGGTGACTGCAGTGTCTGCAGGTGTGATGTCCTCGGTTCATACGCTCTGCACTTAGGCTACGTTCACATTTGCGTTGTGCGCCGCTGCGTCAGCGACACAACGCAAGCAAAAACGCAACAAAACGCACGCAAAAACGCTGCGTTTTGCGACACATGCGTCGTTTTATGCCAAAATTTGGACGCAAGAAAAATGCAACTTGTTGCATTTTCTTGGCCCGACGCTTGCGGAAAAAAAACCGCATGCGTCGCACAACGCATCACAAAAAGACGCATGTGTCCCCCATGTTAAATATAGGGGCGCATGACGCATGCGTCGCCGCTGCGTCGCCCGACGCAAACCAGATGCAAACATGCATAACGCTAATGTGAACGTAGCCTTAGAACGGTGACTGCAGTGTCTGCAGGTGTGATGTCCTCGGTTCATACGCTCTGCCGTTAGAATGGTCACTACAGTGTCTGCAGGTGTGATGTCCTCGGTTCATACGCTCTGCCCTTAGAATGGTCACTGCAGTGTCTGCAGGTGTGATGTCCTCGGTTCATACGCTCTGCCCTTAGAACGGTGACTGCAGTGTCTGCAGGTGTGATGTCCTCGGTTCATACGCTCTGCACTTAGAATGGTGACTGCAGTGTCTGCAGGTGTGATGTCCTCGGTTCATACGCTCTGCCCTTAGAACGGTGACTGCAGTGTCTGCAGGTGTGATGTCCTCGGTTCATACGCTCTGCTCTTAGAACGGTGACTGCAGTGTCTGCAGGTGTGATGTCCTCGGTTCATACGCTCTGCTCTTAGAATGGTGACTGCAGTGTCTGCAGGTGTGATGTCCTTGGTTCATACGCTCTGCCCTTAGAACGTCACTGCAGTGTCTGCAGGTGTGATGTCCTCGGTTCATACGCTCTGCCCTTAGAATGGTCACTGCAGTGTCTGCAGGTGTGAGGTCCTCGGTTCATACGCTCTGCCCTTAGAAAGGTCACTACAGTGTCTGCAGGTGTGATGTCCTCGGTTCATACGCTCTGCACTTAGAACGGTGACTGCAGTGTCTGCGGGTGTGATGTCCTCGGTTCATACGCTCTGCTCTTAGAACGGTGACTGCAGTGTCTGCAGGTGTGATGTCCTCGGTTCATACGCTCTGCACTTAGAATGGTGACTACAGTGTCTGCAGGTGTGATGTCCTCGGTTCATACGCTCTGCACTTAGAATGGTGACTACAGTGTCTGCAGGTGTGATGTCCTCGGTTCATACGCTCTGCACTTAGAATGGTGACTACAGTGTCTGCAGGTGTGATGTCCTCGGTTCATACGCTCTGCACTTAGAATGGTGACTACAGTGTCTGCAGGTGTGATGTCCTCGGTTCATACGCTCTGCACTTAGAATGGTGACTACAGTGTCTGCAGGTGTGCTGTCCTCGGTTCATACGCTCTGCCCTTAGAATGGCCACTGCAGTGTCTGCAGGTGTGATGTCCTCGGTTCATACGCTCTGCCCTTAGAACGGTCACTGCAGTGTCTGCAGGTGTGATGTCCTCGGTTCATACGCTCTGCACTTAGAACGGTGACTGCAGTGTCTGCAGGTGTGATGTCCTCGGTTCATACGCTCTGCACTTAGAATGGTCACTGCAGTGTCTGCAGGTGTGATGTCCTCGGTTCATACGCTCTGCACTTAGAACGGTGACTGCAGTGTCTGCAGGTGTGATGTCCTCGGTTCATACGCTCTGCACTTCGAATGGTCACTGCAGTGTCTGCAGGTGTGATGTCCTCGGTTCATACGCTCTGCACTTAGAACGGTGACTGCAGTGTCTGCGGGTGTGATGTCCTCGGTTCATACGCTCTGCACTTAGAATGGTCACTGCAGTGTCTGCTGGTGTGATGTCCTCGGTTCATACGCTCTGCCCTTAGAACGGTCACTGCAGTGTCTGCAGGTGTGATGTCCTCGGTTCATACGCTCTGCACTTAGAATGGTCACTGCAGTGTCTGCTGGTGTGATGTCCTCGGTTCATACGCTCTGCTCTTAGAATGGTCACTGCAGTGTCTGCGGGTGTGATGTCCTCGGTTCATACGCTCTGCACTTAGAATGGTCACTGCAGTGTCTGCTGGTGTGATGTCCTCGGTTCATACGCTCTGCCCTTAGAACGGTCACTGCAGTGTCTGCAGGTGTGATGTCCTCGGTTCATACGCTCTGCACTTAGAATGGTGACTGCAGTGTCTGCGGGTGTGATGTCCTCGGTTCATACGCTCTGCACTTATAGTGGTCACTGCAGTGTCTGCGGGTGTGATGTCCTCGGTTCATACGCTCTGCACTTAGTGGTCACTGCAGTGTCTGCAGGTGTGATGTCCTCGGTTCATACGCTCTGCACTTATAGTGGTCACTGCAGTGTCTGCAGGTGTGATGTCCTCGGTTCATACGCTCTGCACTTAGAATGGTCACTGCAGTGTCTGCTGGTGTGATGTCCTCGGTTCATACGCTCTGCACTTATAGTGGTCACTGCAGTGTCTGCTGGTGTGATGTCCTCGGTTCATACGCTCTGCACTTATAGTGGTCACTGCAGTGTCTGCGGGTGTGATGTCCTCGGTTCATACGCTCTGCACTTAGAATGGTCACTGCAGTGTCTGCTGGTGTGATGTCCTCGGTTCATACGCTCTGCCCTTAGAACGGTCACTGCAGTGTCTGCAGGTGTGATGTCCTCGGTTCATACGCTCTGCACTTAGAACGGTCACTGCAGTGTCTGCGGGTGTGATGTCCTCGGTTCATACGCTCTGCACTTAGAACGGTCACTGCAGTGTCTGCTGGTGTGATGTCCTCGGTTCATACGCTCTGCTCTTAGAACGGTGACTGCAGTGTCTGCAAGTGTGATGTCCTCGGTTCATACGCTCTGCTCTTAGAACGGTCACTGCAGTGTCTGCAGGTGTGATGTCCTCGGTTCATACGCTCTGCTCTTAGAATGGTCACTACAGTGTCTGCAGGTGTGATGTCCTCTGTTCATACGCTCTGCTCTTAGAATGGTCACTGCAGTGTCTGCGGGTGTGATGTCCTCGGTTCATACGCTCTGCACTTAGAATGGTCACTACAGTGTCTGCAGGTGTGATGTCCTCGGTTCATACGCTCTGCACTTATAGTGGTCACTGCAGTGTCTGCAGGTGTGATGTCCTTGGTTCATACGCTCTGCCCTTAGAACGGTCACTGCAGTGTCTGCAGGTGTGATGTCCTCGGTTCATACGCTCTGCCCTTAGAACGGTCACTGCAGTGTCTGCAGGTGTGATGTCCTCGGTTCATACGCTCTGCACTTATAGTGGTCACTGCAGTGTCTGCAGGTGTGATGTCCTTGGTTCATACGCTCTGCCCTTAGAACGGTCACTACAGTGTCTGCAGGTGTGATGTCCTCGGTTCATACGCTCTGCCCTTAGAATGGTGACTGCAGTGTCTGCGGGTGTGATGTCCTCGGTTCATACGCTCTGCACTTATAGTGGTCACTGCAGTGTCTGCAGGTGTGATGTCCTCGGTTCATACGCTCTGCACTTATAGTGGTCACTGCAGTGTCTGCGGGTGTGATGTCCTCGGTTCATACGCTCTGCACTTAGAATGGTCACTGCAGTGTCTGCTGGTGTGATGTCCTCGGTTCATACGCTCTGCCCTTAGAACGGTCACTGCAGTGTCTGCAGGTGTGATGTCCTCGGTTCATACGCTCTGCACTTAGAACGGTCACTGCAGTGTCTGCTGGTGTGATGTCCTCGGTTCATACGCTCTGCTCTTAGAACGGTGACTGCAGTGTCTGCAAGTGTGATGTCCTCGGTTCATACGCTCTGCTCTTAGAACGGTCACTGCAGTGTCTGCAGGTGTGATGTCCTCGGTTCATACGCTCTGCTCTTAGAATGGTCACTACAGTGTCTGCAGGTGTGATGTCCTCTGTTCATACGCTCTGCTCTTAGAATGGTCACTGCAGTGTCTGCGGGTGTGATGTCCTCGGTTCATACGCTCTGCACTTAGAATGGTCACTACAGTGTCTGCAGGTGTGATGTCCTCGGTTCATACGCTCTGCACTTAGAACGGTCACTGCAGTGTCTGCTGGTGTGATGTCCTCGGTTCATACGCTCTGCTCTTAGAACGGTGACTGCAGTGTCTGCAAGTGTGATGTCCTCGGTTCATACGCTCTGCTCTTAGAACGGTCACTGCAGTGTCTGCAGGTGTGATGTCCTCGGTTCATACGCTCTGCTCTTAGAATGGTCACTACAGTGTCTGCAGGTGTGATGTCCTCTGTTCATACGCTCTGCTCTTAGAATGGTCACTGCAGTGTCTGCGGGTGTGATGTCCTCGGTTCATACGCTCTGCACTTAGAATGGTCACTACAGTGTCTGCAGGTGTGATGTCCTCGGTTCATACGCTCTGCACTTATAGTGGTCACTGCAGTGTCTGCAGGTGTGATGTCCTTGGTTCATACGCTCTGCCCTTAGAACGGTCACTGCAGTGTCTGCAGGTGTGATGTCCTCGGTTCATACGCTCTGCCCTTAGAACGGTCACTGCAGTGTCTGCAGGTGTGATGTCCTCGGTTCATACGCTCTGCCCTTAGAACGGTCACTGCAGTGTCTGCAGGTGTGATGTCCTCGGTTCATACGCTCTGCACTTATAGTGGTCACTGCAGTGTCTGCAGGTGTGATGTCCTTGGTTCATACGCTCTGCCCTTAGAACGGTCACTACAGTGTCTGCAGGTGTGATGTCCTCGGTTCATACGCTCTGCCCTTAGAATGGTGACTGCAGTGTCTGCGGGTGTGATGTCCTCGGTTCATACGCTCTGCCCTTAGAACGGTCACTGCAGTGTCTGCAGGTGTGATGTCCTCGGTTCATACGCTCTGCACTTAGAATGGTCACTGCAGTGTCTGCGGGTGTGATGTCCTCGGTTCATACGCTCTGCACTTAGAATGGTCACTGCAGTGTCTGCGGGTGTGATGTCCTCGGTTCATACGCTCTGCACTTAGAATGGTCACTACAGGGTCTGCAGGTGTGATGTCCTCGGTTCATACGCTCTGCCCTTGCAGCCTACGTGACCTGTACACAGCTGATCATTGAACTATTTGTATAACCACTTAAGAAGCAGCTTTTTGCATTTGGTTCCTTATATCTCTTCTTCCTGGTTTTAAAATGTCATCCAGTTTTTCTACCAATAAATGATTTAGATGATAATAAACAGCTCACTTTCTATATAAAATGTAACCTTGGTTGTATCCTTCTAGGTATTTGGAAACACTATTGAGGCAAGTTAGCAATGGTCACATAGCTTATTTTCCAGCAATGAAAGCCTTCGTAAACCTGCCCACCGAGAATGAGCTGACCTTCAATGCTGAAGAATACTCTGACATATCCGGTGAGTGAGAGAAGCTGCACGATCAGTGGGGGGCCGATGGCACCCTGAATAATGTGAGGGATGGGCTTGGATGAAGACCATTCTTGTCTCACTTGGGGAGCATATGGGCAGCTGTGGCACCACTGTTCTCCAAACGAAACCATCATATTAGATAAATCTATCCTGTTCCTATATTTCCCTACAGTTTGCCAGTGCCTGTCCAGTGCCATCCACATTGGACTAAGGATCTATTACACCAGTTGTCCTTTACCTTACTTTTTCCACTCTTGTGAGGTCTTAAGCTGTATTTTCTGACCATAACCCTGTTTGTACAATTCACAGAAATGAGGGCTCTCTCCGAGCTGCTGGGACCATATGGCATGAAGTTCCTCAGTGAAAGTCTAATGTGGCACATTTCTTCCCAGGTGGCTGAACTGAAGGTATTGCACCCAGAGTGACACAGTGGTATAAGTTGCTATAAGTGTCGGAGAGGAGTTTATATTTGAAGATTGTTATGGTGACAGATTCCATTCAATTTTCTGAAGCTCATGAATGATATACATAATGATTATCTGTGAGGGTGCAGTCAACGATCGTATTATTTGGAGCAAGATCAGAGCGCAGTGCGCAGACTGGCCGGCAGCTCTCCCGGCACGGATTGTGACAGCTGCATAAAAATACAAGAAGCTGCAATGTTCGGGTAGGAATCCGCCGGCCGGTCCATGCATTGCGTTCTGATCTCGCGCTGAATTATACGGCTGTCTGAATGTGTCCTTAAATGCAATAGTAATTCTATAAACCTATTGTGTGCAGATCTGGTCGCTGGAAAAAAAAGTCTTCACTTAGGCCTCGTTCAGATGTCTGATTTTTGCGTACAAGTGCTTCCTGTGGTTTTCATGGATGGGACTCATCTATGGGACCATTCACATGTCCGTGACTTTTCTATGACAGAGTGGTCTGCAGAAATTCACAAACAATGTCCAGTTTTGATCCGAGCATTGGATCAAAATCGTCAATGCAAATCTGTGGATCCGTGAAAAAATCTAACTGCACTTGGATGACTATCACAGACGGTCACATAGAAGAAGGTGGAGAAAGTTTTGTTTTTTTTTCCTTCCTCCTCCATGTATTAGAAAAACTGATGACACTCGGCTCAAAATAATCTGTTATCGTATGTGAGGAAAAACTGATGTCTGAATGAGGTTTGATGCTGATAGACCCACATTCTCTCCAGTCTCCATCCCTGCCATGTTTATGCTTACTCTTGTATCATCGTGGCCCTTCAACAGTGAATTTGGACTGGTGAGTTACAATATTCACTGTGAATAGGCAGAACATCTCACCAATGTTTAGGAAAGATGGAGAGTATCCCTAAGGTAATTTGGTACAGTAGTGTCCTGGTTTATTTTATTATTTAACCCTTTAATTCCTTCACGACATATGTCATGTCCTCGACTTTGATGCGTGCTCTGGCTCGGAGTCCGCATCTTTCCCCACACATGACAGCTGATTTAATCAGTGGTTATGTGCTTTTAACAGCCGCGGGTGGATCAGAGTCCACCCACGGCTGTTAACCAGTTAAATACATCTCTGACAGAGAGATCTAACATGCTAGTCACAAATCTATCTGCACCTGTCACGTGGTGGTGGGGCACCGATGGGTTGTCACCCAACCCACCACCGTGCCTGCCATTGTGTATCTCTTGTGAAAGCAGTCTTGTGGTGGCTTACTTGGGTGGGAGATCATGATTTTTGCTATACAAAGCTATGTATATCACAGGCGATTGGACGATCGCTGCTTCAAGTCTCCTGAGCGACTATTAAAGTTTAAAAAAAAATGTTTTTTAAAAATCTGGAGAAAAAAAAATACAAAAAAAGCACAAGTTAAAACTGACAGCTGATGTCGCAGTTTTTTAGTCTCGGATGCTGCAAAGCTGTGATTGGCAGCATCTGGGAGGAAGAGATGAAAGAGCATGCCCCCAGAAAAGACTCTGAAGAAATGCCCAGTTGGTCTGCAAAGCAGATTTCACATATTGTGCTTCAAAAGAGACAAGCCGTGTTGACACTGATGTCCTAAAGGATCAGTCGTCTTTTCATATTGCTTTTAGTGAACAGGTCTGTTAAACAATTTATTCTTTTTACTTTGCAGAAACTTGTGGTGGAAAATGTTGAAGTGTTAACACAAATGAGGACAAGTTTCGACAAACCAGAACAAATGGCGGCACTTTTCAAAAGACTGTCCTGTAAGTTATCACAAAGAAAAGCAGAGAATTAATATTCTAGTCCTTACGGATTTAATTTCCAGAGTACCCTTGTACATAAATGTTTCAAGCTCAGAACGAGCTATAATGTAGTTGAACTACTAACAGAAAGTCTAGAAAAATATGACCCCACAGTCGCAACTATATAGCACAGCCACGTAGTATATAGCACAGCCACGTAGTATATAGCACAGCCACGTAGTATATAGCACAGCCACGTAGTATATAGCACAGCCACGTAGTATATAGCACAGCCACGTAGTATATAGCACAGCCACGTAGTATATAGCACAGCCACGTAGTATATAGCACAGCCACGTAGTATATAGCACAGCCACGTAGTATATAGCACAGCCACGTAGTATATAGCACAGCCACGTAGTATATAGCACAGCCACGTAGTATGTGTGTATATATATATATATATATATATATATATATATATATATATATATATGTATGTATATATGTATGTATATATATATATATATATATATATATATATATATATATCTATCTAAGTTCATTTATCTACTTTAGGATGTAGACTTAGACAAGGCATCCAGTACTTCTCCAATTGGTATTTGTATTGTTAGATTGTAATTGGGGATGAGCGGACCCATGAAAGTTCCGGTTCGGCCTAAATTGAGAAAAAAGTTTGGTTCAGAAACCAGAGCTTGACCCTGGATCCGATCGCCATATAAGTCAATGGGTAAAATGGTCGTAGTAAGGGCTAGGGGCTGCAAAATGGGGGTAAGAGCAGCACAATTGCCCTGCAAACAAATATGGATAGGAAAATGACTTAAAATAAAACAAATAAAAAAATAATAATCTTGAACTAGGAGGTGGAACTCCAAGTGGAGGAATGGAGCAGGGCCTTGTATGTGTATTTTACTTTACTTAATAACTTAAGTACTCTTAATAAATGGAAACATTTTTATAACCAGCTGTGAGCTGTTTTTATTATGCTGGGAAGGGACCAATATCCATGGACCTTCCAGCTTTTTAATATCGGCTCACAGCTGTCTTTGCCTTTGCTAGCTATTAAAAACAGAGGGACCCTAAAAAAATGACTTGGGGGGGGGGGGGGGGGTCCCCCATATTTTTAATAATCTGCTAAGGCAAAGCAGACGGCTGCGGGCTCGTACTAATAGACTGAGAAGGGCCAGCCTAATAAGACCACCCCTCAGCCACCTCAGAAATGGTGCATCCATTAGATGCTGCAATTCTGGCGCTTAGCCTCAGCTTTTCCTGATTGTGCTCCTGCGATGGCAGACAGGGTAATGATTTTGGGATTGATGTGAGCTGTTTTACCCATTTATTATCTAAAAAAAAAAAATAATCCACAGGGGTCTTGCGCAATCCAAATGGAGGTCACACGACTAATCCTGTCTTCTTTGTCCAGTGTATGGCGCTCCATTCGGAGAACAAAGCTCCATACACTGGAGCAGTAGCTACTGCCGGGGCTCTCGCTATACTATGCGAAACCCGGTCACTGTGAACTGTGATCACATCAGAAAAGTTAGCTCAGTTCACCGCCACCAGGTCTTCCAGCAGCTGTGAGGCTCGGAAACCTTATGGGATACTTTAAGGTTACTGGAGTTTCCAGCTGCTGGGACATCAAGAGGCTGTTAAACTAAGGTTACCAGAGTTAATAGTTTCCAGGTGTTACAGCAGCTGGGAACTCCAGTAACGTTAAAGGTTCCCTTAAGGTTTCCAGGCCTCACAATCACTGGGTCACACAAAGCGCAGTCCCCATGACCCGATGGGATCGCTATAGTACGTCGGACTGCTCTCTGCGTGACATGGTGTCAGCACAGTCTGACGTACTCCAGCATTTCCGCCATGTCACACAAGTCATTTTTTTTTTTTTAGACGCCCCCCATTTTTTATAATCAGCTATGGCTGATATTAATAAGCTGGGAACTGGCATGAATATTGAACTTTTTCCAGCATAATAAGACCAGCTCACAACTGTCTGCTTTTCCTTGGCTGGTTATAAAATTAGGAAGGGGCGCACATTTTTTTTTTATTTTCTCACTTCATTTTCATTTGCGCTTCTTTAAAACTTTAAAGAAGGCCCAAAACAAAAGAATATTTTGTGTTTTCTTGTTTTTATGTATTTTTTTTAGTCTTTGTGGGCAGGGATTAATTCACAATTATGACTTTTTAGACTTTATGAAACATAACATTTTTACAGAAATATACTCCAGTCACTCTTGGAGAGATTTAATGTGCTCCAAAATTTAATTTTTTTTTTAAATGTATTTGTGCAAATTTTTGCTATATTTTAGCAACGCTTTCAACTTTTTGATCTAAAAAATCGGAAAAAAGTTACACAAGACGAAAGAGCCATATACTTGGCACAAAATTCATGAAGTGCTTTGAAGAATTTTGCACAAAAAAAGTTGAATAATGTCACAAGACAAAAAAAATGCAAATAAATTGGGCCCTATTTTTATTTTTTTTTTTAAGTAACAGAACCTACAGGTCCTTCTCAAAAAATTAGCATATAGTGTTAAATTTCATTATTTACCATAATGTAATGATTACAATTAAACTTTCATATATTATAGATTCATTATCCACCAACTGAAATTTGTCAGGTCTTTTATTGTTTTAATACTGATGATTTTGGCATACAACTCCTGATAACCCAAAAAACCTGTCTCAATAAATTAGCATATTTCACCCATCCAATCAAATAAAAGTGTTTTTTAATAACAAACAAAAAAACCATCAAATAATAATGTTCAGTTATGCACTCAATACTTGGTCGGGAATTCTTTGGCAGAAATGACTGCTTCAATGCGGCGTGGCATGGAGGCAATCAGCCTGTGACACTGCTGAGATGTTATGGAGGCCCAGGATGCTTCAATAGCGGCCTTAAGCTCATCCAGAGTGTTGGGTCTTGCGTCTCTCAACTTTCTCTTCACAATATCCCACAGATTCTCTATGGGGTTCAGGTCAGGAGAGTTGGCAGGCCAATTGAGCACAGTAATACCATGGTCAGTAAACCATTTACCAGTGGTTTTGGCACTGTGAGCAGGTGCCAGGTCGTGCTGAAAAATGAAATCTTCATCTCCATAAAGCATTTCAGCCGATGGAAGCATGAAGTGCTCCAAAATCTCCTGATAGCTAGCTGCATTGACCCTGCCCTTGATGAAACACAGTGGACCAACACCAGCAGCTGACATGGCACCCCACACCATCACTGACTGTGGGTACTTGACACTGGACTTCAGGCATTTTGGCATTTCCTTCTCCCCAGTCTTCCTCCAGACTCTGGCACCTTGATTTCCGAATGACATGCAAAATTTGCTTTCATCAGAAAAAAGTACTTGGGACCACTTAGCAACAGTCCAGTGCTGCTTCTCTGTAGCCCAGGTCAGGCGCCTCTGCCGCTGTTTATGGTTCAAAAGTGGCTTTACCTTGGGAATGCGGCACCTGTAGCCCATTTCCTGCACACGCCGGTGCACGGTGGCTCTGGATGTTTCCACACCAGACTCAGTCCACTGCTTCCTCAGGTTCCCCAAGGTCTGGAATCGGTCCTTCTCCACAATCTTCCTCAGGGTCCGGTCTCCTGTTCTCGTTGTACAGCGTTTTCTGCCACATTGTTTCCTTCCAACAGACTTACCATTGAGGTGCCTTGATACAGCACTCTGGGAACAGCCTATTTGTTGAGAAATTTCTTTCTGGGTCTTACCCTCTTGCTTGAGGGTGTCAATGATGGCCTTCTTGACATCTGTCAGGTCGCTAGTCTTACCCATGATGGGGGTTTTGAGTAATGAACCAGGCAGGGAGTTTATAAAAGCCTCAGGTATCTTTTGCATGTGTTTAGAGTTAATTAGTTGATTCAGAAGATTAGGGTAATAGGTCGTTTAGAGAACCTTTTCTTGATATGCTAATTTATTGAGACAGGTTTTTTGGGTTATCAGGAGTTGTATGCCAAAATCATCAGTATTAAAACAATAAAAGACCTGACAAATTTCAGTTGGTGGATAATGAATCTATAATATATGAAAGTTTAATTGTAATCATTACATTATGGTAAATAATGAAATTTAACACTATATGCTAATTTTTTGAGAAGGACCTGTATTTTATAAACAGAGTACCAGCAGAGTTTCCCCAATCCTATACTTCTATGGTGAGAATCGTAACCATATGGAAAAAAAACACCGGTAATGCATTATAATGTATTTTCATGTGTCTATTGCCTATCGGCGAGGGTAGAATTGAGCAAAGAAAACACAACAAATCCGCAAGAGAAAATCACATTAAATTTGTCTACCTGAGCTCAGTGTGATCTTCTTTTTCTTTGTAGCTGTTGACAGTGTCTTGAAGAGGATGACCATCATTGGAGTTATATTGTCCTTCCGCTCACTCGCACAGGAAGCCCTCAGAGATGTAAGAAGTCAATATTACGCTGTCCTTGTCATTATGGCTTTTAGATGCTTTTAGTTTTAAATTCTCTAGTTTGAGACCAGTCCTAAAACAATTTTTAAATGGGGGTCCTACTTTCAGGATCCTCACCTCTGCCAAGAATGTGCGTGTGCAGGGTGGGGTTGACGCAATGTAGCACTTTTATAGAAACTGGTTCACATTTTGTTCGTTTTATCATTTTTCATTCTTTGTAAATGGGCAATGGGACCCCATGCAGTAGCTCATCATGGGGGCATCTGTTATGTGGACTTAGGTGGAAGCTTTAGGAAACTTGTATGGAAGCAAACACTGAGTCATTCTTATAAGGAGTGTTACATTACAGATGTTACATTGCTACCTGGAGTGCTTAGATTGAGGGCTAGTGATTTTTTTTTTTTTTTTTGCCAAAGACATATATTGCCTGTCCATATGTATAACCTTGATGGTCCCTAACTGAACAGGCACGGTCAGGTGGTGTCAGTGTCTGTCCTACAATGGACCTGATGCAGGGTTGTGGCTTTCACTAGTAACGTGCGGAGACCTAGAACCCTCGTTTATGAGGTGCTCGTCAGTTTAGCATATTCAGTCCTTCCTTTGTGTTCATTGAAGGTAGATACGGTGCTGGTGATGTAAGATTTAGACTTTTCGATACGGCCAGGTGTATAATTATGTGCAGCATGAGCCTCTGTTTTCTCACATATATCAAGCGCAGAACAGACGCCTCTTGATGCCTCAGCTGTTCTGATTTGACTCGTCCTCTTAAATATAACAGCCTGTGAAGTGTGAAAAGGAATGCCTGTGATAATGTTTCATGCTCAGATGCCATTGTTCTGCTTCTTCAAGACTTCATGGTGTCATGTGATTACATTGGATGTTGTAGTCAAATCAGATCCATTAAGAATTGGTTAAACTTTCATTACAAGAACAGAAGGCATAAACACTTCTTAAAGAGTTTGTCCAGTCATTCATGTACAGCTTGATTAAGAAACCATAAAACATGCTTCCCTTTCCTAATAATATTGTCTGCCACCAAAGACCACGACTGGAGTGAATGTGGTTGAACTCTAAAACCAAATTCCTGGACAACGTGTTTAACTCTTACAAATTTTCAATAAAATTAAGTGTGTGTCTATGAAAAAAGCAAACAAAAAGTAATTGGACTTTTATCTCAAAGCTCTCTTTAATGGGCTACATTGGCTTTTCCTCATTAATCCATCACTTAAACAGGCAAAAGGTCTGGAGATGATTCCAGGTGTGGTATTTGCATTTGGAAGCTGTTGCAGTGAAACCAACAATATGCTCTCAATGGAAGAGAAACAGGCCATCATTAGCCTGAAGAAAGAAAAAAAAGAAATCTATCAGATAGATGGAGTAAATGTTAGGAGTGGCCAAATCTACAGGTTGGTACATTCTGCACTTGGGAACTTGCAAAGACGTGGACATCCATGGAAGACAGCAGTGGTGGATGATCAAAGAAATCCTTTCAATGGTGAAGAAAAACCTCTTTACAATATCCATCCAAGTGAAGAACACTCTCCAGGAAGTAGGTGTTTCAGTATATAATTCTACCAGAACTAGAATACTTCATGAGAGCAAATGCGGAGGGATCACCACAATGTACAAATCATTTATCAGCCTTAAAAATAGAAAGACTAGATTAGACTTTACCAAAAACATCTAATGAGGCCAGCCTAGTTCTCGAAAACCATTCTTTGGACCATAGGTCCCCAACTCCAGGCCTCGAGGGCCGCCAACAGTGCAGGTTTTCAGGATTTCCTTAGTATTGAACAGGGGTTGGAATCATCACCTGTGCAGATGATCACATTACCACCGATGCAATACTAAAGAAATCCTGAAAACCTGCACTGTTGGCGGCCCTCGAGGCCTGGAGTTGGGGACCCCTGCTTTGGACAGATTAAACTTAGATCTGCCTGTGCTAGAATGATGGGAAGAAGAAAGTATGGAGAAGGCTTGGAATAGCCTATGATCCAAAGAATACCACATCCTATGTAAAACATGGTGGAGGCAGTGTGATTTCGCGGGCATGCATGGCTTCCAATGGCACTGGATTACTGGTATTTATTGATGATGTGACTGAAGACAGAAGCAATTGGATTAATTCTGAAGAGTACAGGGCGATACTTTCTGCTCAGATTCAACCAAATGCAGTCACTTTGAATGGCTCTTCACAATACAGATGGACAATGACCCAAAACATACTGCAAAAGCAACTCAGGAGTTTAAGGCAAAGAGGAGGAATATTCTGCAATGGCCAAGTCAGTCACCAAATCTTAACCCCATTGAGCTGCATTTCACGTGCTGAAGACAAAATTTTAAGCCAGAAAGACCCACAAACAAGCGACAACTGAAGTCAACTTCAGTGAAGACCAGCAAAGCATCACAAAGGAGGAAACCCAGCGTTTGGTGATGTCCATGGCTTCCAGACTCAGACATTGCCTGCAATGGATTCTCTGCAAAGTGTAAAAATGAACATTTTAGTTATGATAAAGTAAATTTATCCAATTACTTTTGCGCCCCTGAAATGAGGAGGCTTTGTAGAAAAATGTTTGCAATTCCTAAACGTTTCACAGGATATTTTTATTCAACCCATTCATATAATCCTGAAAGTCTACACTTCAATTACATCTCAGTTCTTTTTAAATCCAGAATAGTGGCCTGCAACGCTGAAATCATGGAGATTCATTCACTTTAGATACACACCATATATTTTCGCTCCCCACTTGGTCTTTGCTCACTCATGATAACTAGTGATGGGCGAGTATACTCGCTACTCGAGATTTCCCGAGCACGCTCGGGGATCCTCCGAGTATTTTTTAGTGCTCGGAGATTTAGTTTTCATCGCCGCAGCTGAATCATTTACATCTCTTAGACAGCTTGATTACATGTGAGGATTCCCTAGCAATCACGCAACCCCCACATGTACTTATGCTGGCTAACAGCTGTAAATTATGCAGCTGCGTCAACAAAAACTAAATCTCCGAGCGCTAAAAAATACTCGGAGACCCCCCGAGCGTGCTCGGGAAATCTCGAGTAACGAGTATACTCGCTCATCACTAATGATAACCATTGCGTGTGGCATCTTGTGAATGAGTCATTGGCTCAACTGAGAAACTGTTGGAAAGAGGAAAAGATGATGCATCGGAAATGTAATGTTTCCCAGCGTTGCAGAATGCTTTCATCTTCCTTCAGTCTGTGATGTGCACTATGAAAACCTCAGACTGTCTTGTAGATCACGTCTGGTATGTTAGCTGATCATTGCAATTACCTGCTTATTAAATGCATAGTACAATGTCTTATCTGCTGATGCCTGGCATGCTGACATGTCTTCAATTCCTTTCTCAGGTCTTATCTTACCACATTCCTTTCCTTGTAAGTTCTGTTGAAGACTTCAAGGATCACATTCCAAGGGAGACGGACATGAAGGTAAAAATTCTCTAGCATAAAATGTCCTACACCGGGCGCTACTAGTTGTTGCTGCTGTATGTTACACTGCAACCTTTCCTCAGTCGTATTCACATACAGACGTGTGGCATTGCTCCTGCTTTCTTAGTACCATCCTTGTGCAAACTCCCCCTACCAACTTTTTTTTTTTTTTTTTAATAGGTTGCAATGAATGTGTACGAATTGTCATCAGCAGCCGGGTTACCATGTGAAATAGACCCAGCCCTGGTTGTGGCACTGTCATCTCAAAAATCTGGTATGTCGTGTGCAATGCTGTACTTATCGATGCCTTTAATGTCACTACAGTAACATAATAATTGTTAGAAGACAGACTGATTCAGTTGTCACTTGGCTTTAGCCTGTAATTGTTTCATTAAAGAGAACCTGACAGAGTCCATACTGCTGAACTAGGAGCAGCATGAATCGGAGGCCAAAAATGACCAATCTGTGGTCTGTGAATGTGCACATGAGTTTACAAAACAGTCAAGTGTTGCTTGCAGATTTGTGTGCTTGCTCACACCCACGGGTGGCCATGACTATTGGTTTCACATATTAGCTCAGTGTGTGAATGCAACCTTAAGGCTGTGTGCACACGTTGCGTTTTTTTTGCGTTTTTTCCCGATAAAAACGCTATAAAACCGGGAAAAAAATCCGCATACAATAAGCATTTTAGAATGAATTCCGCATGTTTTGTGCACATGATGCGTTTTTTTCCACGAAAAAAACGCATCGCGGTAAAAAAACCGCAGCATGTTCATTAATTTTGCGGGTATTTTGCGGATTTCCCACTATAAAATGCATTGGGAAGTGTCCGGAAAAAAACGCGGCAAAAACGCATGCAGTTTTCTTGCGGATTTCTTGCAGAAAATGTCCCGTTTTTCTCAGGAAAAAATCAGGAGAAATCCTGAACGTGTGCACATAGCCTAGCTAGAAAAGTTTTCATCTGCCTAAAGATCTAAATGGTAGGCATGGTCCCCCTCATCCCTATCCTGGTAGGCATGGTCCCCCTCATCTCTGTTCTGGTAGGTATGGCCCCCAATCGAAAAATGTAAATATATATATATATATATATATATATATATATATATATATATATATATATATATATATATATATATATACACGCACGCACGCACGCACACACATATATATATATATATATATATATATATATATATATATATAGGGATATATATATATATATATATATATATGTATATGTGTGTGTGTGTATATATATATATACATACATATATATAAACCATTCTATGTTTTTTCCCTGCGCGAATACTGTGCCCACTATTAAACATCACTGAATATTCACTGCTCTCCTCTCCCATGGGCATGGAGAGCAGTGACTATTCTCTTTAATAGCAGGCACACGTGATCACCCGGCAGCTGCAGGAAGCCGGGTGCTGCGGCTAATACCATGTTCGCTGTTAAGGAGAAATAAATATTCACTGCTCTCCACTCCCATGGGCATGGAGAGCAATGAATATGCATTTCTCTTTAGCAGCGGGCACATGAGTTAACCAGCCGACTCCTGCCTCCTGTGACTTGCCCCTGCCGCTCACCCACCTCCCCATCCACAGCCAGAACAGAGACATCAGGACTATAAGACGCACCGCCCATTTTCCTCCACATTTTTGGAGGAAAATAGTGTGTCTTATAGTCTGAAAAATACGGTATGTACTAGTGCAATATGCCTGTATAGAATAATAATGCTACTTAGATCTTTAGGCAGAAAACATTTTCTTATATGTAGCACTGCTAACGTTTCTGGCTGCCATGGTAGAAGTTGTGAATTTAAAGAAAAGTGAATACATGAAGGCATCTACTAAAACCTCTATTGCCCTGAGTCAGAGGATGGAGTAAGAAAACAGAACGAACATAGAAGTGGTCTTGAATTTGTGTTCAAATATACTCACATAGTGAAAATTACACCTCTGAAAACTTAATTAATAATAAATAAAAAGTTTAACACCTAAAATAGTCATGCTGCTCTAGAAAATTGCACATTGTTTAAAACGATAGCCGTCAGTTTTTATTTTAAAAAGTCAATGTACGTTGTCCGCTCACATGAAAAGCTCTCATCATAGTTATTATGGTGATCCTCTATTTCCTCCTATTCCTCTTAATAGGAATTTATAATGTGCTAGACGTGGCATCGTGCTTGCAGAACAGCAGATCTTTGAAATAGTTTCCTATTAATTCCCTCCAGAAACGATCAGTCCAGAGGAGGAATACAAGATTGCCTGTCTTCTCATGGTGTTTGTGGCAGTGTCTTTGCCAACCTTGGCTAGTAACGTCATGTCACAATACAGCCCGGCCATAGAAGGTATTGTAATGTTATCTCGCTGAGATCCAGTAATCCTGCAGACCGCGCTTGAATACCTCCCAGCTGTACACAGTCTTACCAGCTTGGTTTTGGTTCTTAGGTCACTGCAATAACATCCATTGCCTGGCAAAGGCCATCAACCAGATTGCCGCAGCCTTGTTTACTATTCATAAAGGGAGCATTGAAGATCGTCTTAAAGAATTCCTGGCTGTATGTATATTTTGTCCTTTTTTTTTCAGTACAATTTGAGTTTCTTGTAATCAGTTGTTTGAGACCTCGCCGTTCTATATAACTGCTATGACATTCTAGTAAGAGGTCTTCTGCATTTAGGGCTTTTTGTGTCTTCATGACCACACACTGCCTTGGGCTCATTGCATTCTCATGGGGTTATGTAATGGAGTAATGGATTATCTGGTGAATATTAGGCATGTTATCTGCTTTTGACGGTGTAGGATTCTGAGGACATCATCTTTTTATTCTGTCAATTTCTCACAGCTTGCATCATCCAGCTTGCTGAAAATCGGCCAAGAGACAGATAAAACGACTACAAGGAACAGAGAATCTGTTTATCTGCTGCTAGATATGGTAAGTTGAGACATAAAGAGACACCGCATAACATTCGTGCTGTAACCTGGTCCATAATGTTAGGTAATGTACTCTGAGAAGTTATTGTACCAAGGCAGATTTCTTGTCCGTTCACATATTTAAACAATATTGTTAACACCTCAGGGAATAATATCTATATAACAATAAATGGATTATTTTACTACTTATAATCAGAAGATGATAAACTGTCCCCAGCGTAACAAGAAAAAAGTGGAAATCGCTCAATATCAGAGAAAAAAAAAACCACCAGAACTATGGAGCAAACCATAAAAATAGGATATAAGATTTAAAATATATCTTCTTTATTCACAACAGTTTCACTAAAAGATAAAATGTGTGCACATATCAGGACAAAAAATAATAAAATATAAATGGGTATAAATGATGGACAAAAACAGAGGCTGCAAAGAGGCACCAGAAAAGTATATTGAAGATCTCCAACAATTATGTGAGAATGTGCATGATTTAAAAATCCACAAGTGATCCCATTACTATATGGGTAAGCGGGAGAAAAACATATATCCTTAATGATATCATTGTGCAGTAGTGGCTAAAAATAATTCGGCAATCAAAAAACTCCATGTAGCAACAATGTGCAATGTGCAAAAAATGATATCAATATATTGGAGATCCGTACCTTTAAGGTGCCTCCTGGTCCCAATAATGCGCACACCCCGACGCACATTTCGGATTGAAAATCCTTTGTCAGGGGGTGAAGTAATGGGATCACTTGGATTTTTAAATCATGCACATTCTCACATAATTGTTGGAGTTCTTCAATATCCTTTATTCGGACTCCCATGACAGCACTACGAGAGAGGGGATCCGCCCTTCAGGAACAGGAAACCTACAGATACAAAAGGGCGGCACCTCTCCCCATGCATCAGTTGGTTTCCTGTTCCTGGAGGGACAGGATCCTACAGATTTCATCTCGTAAGGAGCCCAGGCCGGCCGGTCGAATCTGGTAGCGGGGGGGTCTCCTACCTCGACCGGTGCGGAAAGTCCTGGAGACGCCACGGTGGTCCAGGCTGGACTGCACGTCAGTGGCGTTGGCAGCAGGGAGCAGGGTCCGGAGGATTCCTTGTCTCCGGAAGCCGGCGTTGGTAAGTTTCATTCCCCCCCCCCCTGAGCAGACGGCGGCAGTGAGGTGCGGTGGTGTGGTTGCGGCGTCGGAAGTGGAGCGCCGTCCAGAGCACTGCTGGGCATTCCCGGCGTCCTGCATCGCTCACTGAGCGTTTCCGGAACGCTGGGGCGCCGGGGGTGGAGCCGGCAGGCGCTTCCGGTTTGCGGGTTGACTGCGCATGCGCGGTCTTTCCAAAATGGCGGCGCCCATGGTCCGGTCGCCGGTTCTTCTGTACTACCACCGCTAACCTCCCAGCTGCAGCCTGATCATCAGGAACCAATGGGGAACACGCCAGGTGGCCTGCTGACCGGAATACAGGGGGATATAAGCAGGTGTTGGCGATAGAACCCTGCTTTTGGCCACAGCTTCATCATGGCAGATGATGGTGAGCAGCAGCCTCAACTTCTGGATAAAGTACGGCAGGAAGCCGTGGGAAAGGAGCATATCAGAAGTGACCAGTCCAGCCGTAAAAGCTCGTCCAGGCAAGGATCTAGAGCTTCGACTGGCAAGGAGCCCCCTCGTGTTCCGGTACCTTTCTCTTTGGCGTACACTGGTAAGTGATCTACGTGAATGTTCACTCAGTGACGCGGGCCCCTTATACTTTGTCATTCTAGGGGAAGAGAAGTGCAAAGTCGAAACATAAGGAGTGTGCCCTATGTGAAGTTCCCTTACCAGATTCCTACCCTAAAAAATTGTGTGCCTCCTGTATACAACAGACGGTGAGGTTTACAGGAGTGGAGGGGTTGAGTGACATCAGGCTAGATAGATGGTATCACCCTTATTGTCCTCCCCTAGGTAGCGGAAGAATCTGCTTCTACGGCTAATCTGCGTGAGATGATCCGTACAGAAGTAAGGGAATCCCTGCGGTCTATGTCCCAGGCGGGAAGTTCAAAACAGAGAGCCTCGGTGATCTCTGATTCGTCAGAGGAAGATAAAGAGGAAGGTTCTTATCGCTCAAATCTCTCTTCCTCGTCATCAGAAGAGGAATCTGGCCGATTCTGTCTGCCTCTGGACCGGGTGGATAAGTTAGTCAAGTCGGTCAGAGGTACGATGGGCCTAGAAGAGCCTAAGACTCAGCTTTCCCGTCAGGAGCTAATGTTCAGCGGCTTGGAACACAAGAAACGCAGATCCTTCCCGGTGATTGATAAGATTCAAGACCTGATTCTCCGGGAATGGAAAAAACCGGAGAAGAAAGGTTCTTTGCCACCGGCTTTAAAGCGCAGGTATCCCTTTGAAGATACGGATGTGGATACCTGGGACAAGGCCCCTAAATTAGATGCGGCGGTGGCGAAGGCATCTAAGAAAGCAGCTTTACCTTTCGAGGACATGGGGTCCCTTAAAGACCCTCTTGACAGGAAGGCGGAGATCTTCCTTAAGGGTACGTGGGAGATGGCAGCCGGATCCTTGAGGCCAGCAGTGGCTGCGACTTGTACAGCCAGATCCCTAATGGTCTGGTTGGAACAGTTGGAATCCCAGCTTAAAGAAGGCGCCTCCAGGAATTCTATTCTAGGTGCGCTTCCAGTGATTCAGGATGCTGCGGCTTTCTTGTCGGACGCGTCGGTGGACTCGGTCAGAATGGCGGCCAGAGCAGCAGGACTCTCCAACGCGGCTCGTAGAGCCTTATGGTTGAAGTGTTGGTCGGGGGATATCCAGTCAAGATCCAAATTATGCGCTATCCCATGTAAAGGGGAATATCTCTTTGGGCCAACCTTGGATGAGCTGCTCGAAAAGGCTGGAGATGATAAGAAGAAATTTCCTAATTTGTCATCAGCTTCTTACCGGCGTCCATTTAACAGAAGGAGATTTGGTCGTGGAAGGAAGCGCGCATCCTCACCCTCTAGAGAAAATTTTAGATGGGAGGATAGACGCAGGAGAGGTACGGGTTACATGTTTCGCCGTTCCTCAAAAGAACGTAAGAAACCAGACCAATGACTAGCAATCCCCGTGGGAGGGAGATTGTCAACCTTCTCTTCCGCATGGACTAACATCACGAATAGTGTCTGGGTCCGAGGTATTGTATCGGAAGGCCTAAAATTGGAATTTGTTCATTGGCCTCGTGATAAGTTTATGCTAACCCCCTTGCGTTCCTCCACTATTGAGCAGACGGCCTTAGAGTCAGAGGTCATGACTTTATGCCGTAAAAATGTACTGATTGAGGTTCCGGAGTCAGAGAGAGGAAGAGGATTCTACTCTCCTCTTTTTTTTGATTCAAAAACCAGACAAGTCGTTCAGGACTATTATCAATCTTAAATCCCTTAATGAATACCTGGTTAATACCACGTTTAAAATGGAGTCAATCAGTTCTGCAATAAAGATGTTGTTTAAACACTGCTTCATGGTAGTTGTGGACTTAAAGGATGCATACTATCATGTTCCTATCCACGAAAACTTCCAGAAGTTTCTACGTGTGGCGGTGTCTATGGGAGGTATTGTTCGCCGTTTTCAATTTAGAGCCCTTCCCTTCGGCCTCTCAACGTCTCCCCGGGTATTTACTAAAGTAGTTGCAGAGGTTATGGCGCACTTACGTGAATCCGATATTCTCATTGTTCCTTATCTGGATGATTTCCTAATAGTGGGGAACTCAGTAGACCATTGCCTGGCTCAGGTTAAAACAGCTATATTTAAACTGGAAAATCTGGGCTGGATCATAAATTATGATAAATCCCGATTGCAACCCCTAAAGACCCAGAGGTTCCTAGGGCTGCTGTTAAATTCCGAGTCCCAACAATGCTGTCTTCCGCCTGATAAATTACTTCATATCCAACAACAGGTGTTAAAAGCAATTAATAAACCATCCATGACCCTTAGACAGGCTATGTCTTTGTTAGGTTCCCTAACTTCCTGTATCCCCGCCGTCCGTTGGGCCCAGTTCCACTCCAGGCCTTTACAGTTTGACGTACTACATTATGATAGGGTCTTACAGGGTTCCTTGCAGGGTCAGATGACATTGAGTCCAGGGGTTCTTACATCTCTTAGATGGTGGCTAGAGGAAGACAATCTGTCAGCAGGAGTTTCCTGGGTGACTCAGGTGACTCGGGTAATCACAACAGACGCCAGCCCCACGGGGTGGGGGGCTCACATGGGTGACGTGGTAGTCCAGGGTCTATGGGACCCCCAAACATCAGCCTCTTCCAATCAGAAGGAGTTGATGGCAATTGAATTCTCAATTAAGGAACTCCTCGTGTATCTACAGGGTCACCATGTCAAAATCCTCTCCGACAACCAGGTGGCAGTGGCCTACGTGAATCACCAAGGTGGAACACGCTCCGAGTTCCTGATGGAAATAGCGGACCGCCTGCTCCGGATAGCGGAAAACCATTTTCTATCTTTAACAGCAGTGCATATAAAAGGGAAGGAAAATATAAGGGCGGACTTTCTAAGTCGAAACACCTTAAGACAAGGAGAATGGTCTCTGAACTCAAAAATCTTCAACCAGATTGTCCGCAGGTGGGGTCATCCAGAGGTGGACTTATTTGCCAGCAAGGACAACAGAAAAACGAAAAAATTCTGTTCCTTGAATCCCAGGGAATATCCGCTGGCAGTGGATGCCTTCCTGATCAGATGGGATTTCCGGTTGGCTTATGCGTTCCCCCCGCTAAACCTGTTGCCTCTGGTGGTCAGAAAGATAAGGGAGGATCAAGCGAGAATCATACTGATCGCTCCGTTCTGGCCCCGAAGAGCTTGGTTCTCCTGGCTCAGGACCATGTCGGTGGAAGACCCCTGGGTACTGCCGGACATCCCGGACCTACTTCATCAAGGTCCGATCAACCATCCACAAGTGAAGGGTCTCCATTTGACGGCATGGTCTTTGAGAGGTCACTGTTAAAAAACAGAGGATTTTCTCCAAATCTCATTGATACCCTTATGAAGAGTAGAAAACCCATAACAACTAAGATCTACTCTAGAACTTGGAGGAAGTTTCTGGCCTCTTCAAATTTTAATATCGAAGAGGGTTTACCAATTAACCAGATTCTAGAATTCCTGCAGAGAGGGCTAGAGCTAAATCTATCCACGAGTACGCTAAAAGTACAAGTCTCAGCCCTAGGGGCCCTATTTTCTTGTAACATTGCTGGTAATTATTGGGTATCAAGGTTCATCAAAGCAGCTAGTAGGTCCAGACCTATACACAGGAATAGGTCAATGCCTTGGGATCTCAATCTAGTCCTCTCTGCTTTGACTAAAGAACCGTTTGAGCCTTTACATTCAGCCTCACTTAAATTACTATCCCTCAAAACAGCATTTTTGGTGGCAATTACATCTGCTCGTAGGGTAGGAGACATACAGGCTCTTTCTAGGCTCTCCCCCTATACAGAGTTTCTACAGGACAGAGTAGTCCTCAGACCAGATCCAGCTTATTTACCGAAAGTGGCCTCAGATTTTCATAGATCTCAGGAGATAGTTCTACCATCATTTCTCCCTAATCCTTCTAATTCCAAAGAAGAGTTACTCCATACGTTAGATGTTAGGAGATGTCTCTTAGAATATATATCAGTCACTGATGCTTGGAAGAGAGAGGAGGCGTTGTTTCTATCCTTCCAAGGTCCCAGGAAAGGTCTTAGAGTGTCAAAGTGCACGTTAGCGAAGTGGATTAGGGAGGCTATCTCTCTGGCTTATACTGCAGGTGGAAGTCCTGTTCCGCAGAATCTGAGGGCACATTCCACCCGGCCATGGCCACATCCTGGGCTGAAAGATCTGGAGTTTCCATCGACCAGATATGTAAGGCGGCTACGTGGTCATCCCCTTCCACCTTTTTCAAGCACTATAGGTTGGACTTGGGGTTCTCTTCTGATCTCACCTTCGGGTTAAGGGTGCTACAGGCTATAGTCCCTCCCTAAGGTAGTTTACATCTCTGTAATTCTCTCGTAGTGCTGTCATGGGAGTCCGAATAAAGCATTAAGCTACTTACTGGTAGCAGCATTTTTCGGAGGCCCATGACAGCACCCTTAGTTCCCTCCCTATTCACGTGGGGGTTGCACTTCCTATAAGTATATATAATGAGATAGATAGATCTCACGTGTGGTATATAGTTCAATATGATGGATTATTTTTGTACATAAACTGTATATAATGTATGTTTGTGTGCTACTAACCGCGGTAGTCCTCTCAGGCTCTAATATACAACTGATGCATGGGGAGAGGTGCCGCCCTTTTGTATCTGTAGGCTTCCTGTTCCTGAAGGGCGGATCCCCTCTCTCGTAGTGCTGTCATGGGCCTCCGAAAAATGCTGCTACCAGTAAGTAGCTTAATGCTTTTCTGGTGCTTCTTTGTTTTATTTGGGCCCTAATAACATTGTTGATTTTATATATTCTTTGGTCCATCATTTATACCCATTTATATTTTATTATTTTTTGTCCTGATATGTGCACACATTTTATCTTTTACTAAAACTGTTGTGAATAAAGAAGATATATTTTAAATCTTATATCCTTGTTCGTATTTTTATGGTTTGCTCCATAGTTCTGGTGGTTGTTTTTTTTCTCCGTTCGCATCTTTACATACAGAACATTTCGGAGGACCTTCCCAACTGCATGTTTTGCTTCCATCTCCACCCTCCTCTTCCTCCTGACCTTGATTGACCACTCTGGCTTTACAGGAGCTAGAGAATAACGGAGATATGTGGAAAGACGCACTGAAGTGCTTTGATTGAACAGTTAGTCTGTGCTGCCAGACTCCTTTTAAATGTGGCACTTGACACTTCCATTATTGCCGCTACATAAGATTTCATTTTGGACCTTCAGTTGTTCTTAAGGTACCGTCACACATAACGATATCGTTAACGATATCGTTGCTTTTTGTGACGTAGCAACGATATCGTTAACAAAATCGTTATGTGTGACAGCGACCAACGATCAGGCCCCTGCTGGGAGATCGTTGGTCGCTGGGGAAAGTCCAGGACTTTATTTCGTCGCTGGATCACCCGCTGACATCGCTGAATCAGCGTGTGTGATGCCGATTCAGCGATGTTTTCACTGGTAACCAGGGGAAATATCGGGTTACTAAGCACAGGGCCGCGCTTAGTAACCCGATGTTTACCCTGGTTACCATTGTAAATGTAAAAAAAACAAACACTACATACTTACATTCTGGTGTCTGGTCACGTCCCTCGCCTTCAGTTTCCCACACTGACTGTAAGCACCGGCCGTAAAGCAGAGCACAGCGGTGTCGTCACCGCTGTGCTTTACGGCCGGCGCTCAGTCAGTGCGGGAAGCTGAAGACAAGGGACGTGACCAGACACCGGAATGTAAGTATGTAGTGTTTGTTTGTTTTTTATCATTTACAATGGTAACCAGGGTAAACATCGGGTTACTAAGCGCGGCCCTGCGCTTAGTAACCCGATGTTTACCCTGGTTACCCGGGGACTTCGGGATCGTTGGTCGCTGGAGAGCTGTCTGTGTGACAGCTCTCCAGCGACCAAACAGCGACGCTGCAGCGATTGGCATCGTTGTCTAGATCGCTGCAGCATCGCTAAATGTGACGTTACCTTTAGTAGCTCAGGGCTAATTCATCTCAATGATGAAAACAGAAGCAGCTAAAAAATCCAAAACCATAGTTCAGGACAATGGCAGATTAATGTTAGTTTACACAGTAGTTAGAAGGAACTTGATGGTTGGATAACTACTGAGTGAACGATCATACGGTGAGCAGTTGTTGGATCGTCACAGCCACACACATTTTAGTCCATGTTGGTCGCTACAGGCACTGGCCATAGATGATCAATGACATTGGGCAAAGATGAATCCTCTTTCTTGGAACATTCTAGGATGTTCTTTCAGGAAGGATTTTTTTTCTCGAGTTGAACGACAATTGGTCCATAATCTTAAACAACTTCTCTGTAGATGATGACGGTGTGCGATTGGTCGGCTAAAATGATGGTTCATTGTTGTCCTGTTTGGGTTAGAAGACCCACGGTTGTTACGCACGTCACGGTGAAACATGAATGTCTCATATTGCCATAACTCAGGATTTTAAGGCCACCATATACATTGGATTTACATCGGCCAAACCCACCGATATTGACCGCTTTGGCAGACAGTCAAAATGCCAGGGCCCCAATACAAATTAATGTTGGAGAAAATAAGGATTTTGCACATCTGATTTCGGACCACTGATGATTTTGTTCTCAATGACATAACCCGCAAATAGGGAATTCTGATATTGGATTATAGAGAGTCAGGTAATAGTTTGGTGTGAGTGTGGTGTTCAACGATGTTCTTTGGAATTAGGGCAGCACAGTGGCTTAGTGATTAGCACTGCAGCATTGTATCTCCGGGGGTCCTGGGTTCAAATCCCACCAAGGACAACATCTGCAAGGAGTTTGTAAGTTCTCCCCATATTTGCGTCGGTTTCCTCCCACGTTCCAAAGACATACTGATAGGGAATCTAGATTGTGAGCCCCATCGGGGACAGCGCTGAAAATGTAAGTATAATAAATAATTTGTTTTCCTTTCATATTGACCTATTTGTATTCCCTAACAGATTGTGCAAGAGTCGCCATTCCTGACCATGGACTTGCTGGAGTCTTGTTTCCCATACGTCTTACTGAGAAACGCCTACCATGCAGTTTACAAGCAAAGTGTCACGTCCTCTGCATAAATATTGGCTCTATGAAAACATGGCCCGAGTATGCATCGGCTCATCACCTTCTGAAAACTGTGGAGTACTTTTGCTTAATGGTTTGGAAAAGAAAATACAAAAAAAAGCAAAAAAACGGTTTTATGACTTAAAACTCTTTCCCCATTCCATTGTATTTTTGACCAGTGGTTTCTTTATGCAGTTGTACTACCAGATAAGCTTGGTTGGTTGCACTTCACTACAATATTGAAAAAAATAAAAATAAATAAAATCAGCAAAAAAAAAAAATTAAATAAATAAATATATATATATATATATAATAAAAATGAAAAAGTTTTTGTTTCTGGACAGTTACTTGCAAAGAATGAAAACTAGAGGGAAAAAGACACAAACACTACTTTTTGGCTGTTTTGATATTTGATCATGCAAAATATTGCTTGTTTATTTCAAAAATGTATTTAGTGATTATTTTAGATGGTGGTATAGGTGACATACATCTGTGTGTAAATTATTTCATATAGGGAGAATTATTATCTGTACCTTTTATGTTCTTATCGATAATGGATTGGACAGGTGATTCTGTGATTTCTGTGAAGTAATTGCATCATTTGTTTTTTCCCTCCTTCCCTGCGCCCCAAAAGCAATCTCCCTTCATATCCGAACAAAGCTAAGGAACATTTCTCGATGAGACAGATCTCCTTCCTGGTATTTTAAGCAGCAAAAAATGTTGTTTGTAAAAAGCATAGTATAACTTTTTTTAGACTAATTTCCACAATGCTACGTTGGCATTAACATTACCATTGTACCCTGCTATATGGTATGAGAAGACATTCTTATGCATTTATCAAATGTTGATACATTGTTTTTCCCCTTAACCACTTTTATATGTTTTAACTTTTTGAAATTCAAGTGTACCTTCCATAACATACAATAAACACTAGACTGTATCGAAACAGCGTCTGCTCGGTGAATAGTCGTTACTCGATTTGTTTTCTTTTTTGAGCTTATGGGTGTAAAATAAGAGGCTACTGACTCTGAGGGGGCGTTTTTTTTAGTTTTGTGCCTGATTGAAACCTGTTGATTACAACACCAAGTATTTTAATATTAATTTCAATGTGCCTATGAGAATGATCTTAAAGGGAACCTGTTTACAGGTTTTACTTATAAAATCCATTGCCACTTTGACACAATCCCTCTAAAAGTCTGCACAACATACACCCTAGCTTCCGTAAACCGCCACCATGTCTACACTGCACGCTTTCCTGCATTCTAATGAGCCGTATTTTACTGATTAGCAATTGCTGAAGAAATGTAAAATTATCCTTAATTTTTATCCTAAAATTGTTTATATTATGTAATTCAGTGGTGTTGATTTCCCTGTACTAATCCTCCCTCTCATCATTTTTACAGTCCCCTATAGGTGTGAGTGAGATGACTTGTAAGAGCGACATCACCAATGGTTCTTTGCAAAACTCTCAGCTTCCCCGGGCATATACAATGTGCAGATAAACCTGGGGACTTCATTGCACATTTGCCAGCGGAAGCAAAGCAGCCCCAGTTCATTACGGAGTCACCATCATGCTTCACTGTAGGCATGTTGTTCTTTAAATTGTGTGTATGTGTATGTATATGTATATATGTATATATATATATATATATGTGTATATATATATATATATATATATATATATATATATATATATATACATATATATATATATATATATATATTCTTTTGTCTAAGTTTTTTAGTTTATCACAGCACAGAACAGAATCCAAAATCTTCTGCAACTTATTTATATAGTTTGAGCTAACTTTTCTCATGTTAGTGGAGGTATATAGCTTGATGATTCTGGTATTGAAGCCACCAGCGTATAGTATGCACTTTACTGTAAAAATTGAAAACACAGTCCCTGCAATTAATTATGCTGTAGGCATTTTGCAGTCTCTCAAATGTTTTTGACCACTTTTCTCTTCAGGAAACTGGTATAACCGGTGACCACCTCCTAATTCGGCTGCATAGTCGTGCAGCCAGTGTTCCTACTTTGAACTTCCAAACTCTGCTTTCTGCTGTATCTGTAGGAAAATTTGATGCCTTTTGAATATACACTGCTCAAAAAATTAAAGGGAACACTCAAATAACACATCCTAGATCTGAATGAATGAAATATTCTCATTGAATACTTTGTTCTGTACAAAGTTGAATGTGCTGACAACAAAATCGCGCAAAAATAATCAATGGAAATCAAATTTATTAACCAATGGAGGCCTTGATTTGGAGTCACACATAAAATTAAAGTGGAATGTAATGTCCTTAAAACAAGTCAAAATGATGCTCAGTAGTTCATGTGGCCTCCATGTGCCTGTATGACCTCCCTACAACGCCTCAGCATGCTCCTGATGAGGCTGCGGATGGTCTCCTGAGGGATCTCCTCCCAGACCTGGACTAAAGCATCCGCCAATTTCTGGACAGTCTTTGGTGCAACGTGACATTGGTGGATGGAGCGAGACATGATGTCCCAGATGTGTTCAGTCGGATTCAGGTCTGGGGAACGGGCGGGCCAGTCCATAGCTTCAATGCCTTCATCTTGCAGGAACTGCTGACACACTCCAGCCACATGAGGTCTGGCATTGTCCTGCACTAGGAGGAACCCAGGGCTAACCGCACCAGCATATGGTCTCACAAGGGGTCTGAGGATCTCATCTTGGTACCTAATGGCAGTTAGGCTACCTCTGGTGAGCACATGGAGGGTTGTGCGGCCCTCCAAAGAAATGCCACCCCATACCATTACTGACCCATTGCCAAAACCGGTCATGCTGAAGGATGTTACAGTAATAATGTTGTAGTTGGCGCACAGCAAATAGAATAACCTCAAGGTAACATTGGGGGTGCAAACAAAGTGGACAAAAATTGGAACATGGCAAAAGGGAAGAAAAAGAAGGATGTTACAGGCAGCAGATCGCTCTCCACAGCATCTCCAGTCTCTGTCACGTCTGTCACATGTGCTCAGTGTGAACCTGCTTTCATCTGTGAAGAGCACAGGGCGCCAGTGGCGAATTTGCCAATCTTGATGTTCTGTGGCAAATACCAGGCATCCTGCAAGGTGTTGGACTGTGAGCACAACCCCCATCTGTGGACGCCGGGCACTCAGACCATCCTCATGGAGTCGGTTTCTAACCATTTGTGCAGACACATACACATTTGTGGCCTGCTGGAGGTCATTTTGCAGGGCTCTGGCAGTGTTCCTCCTGTTCCTCCTTGCACAAAGGCAGAGGTAGCGGTCGTGCTGCTGGGTTTTTGCCCTCCTACGGCCCCCACCACGTCTCCTGGTGTACTGGCCTGTCTCTTGGTAGCGCCTCCAGCCTCTGGACATTATGCTGACAGATGCAACAATCCTTGCCACAGCTCGCATTGATGTGCCATCCTAGATGAGCTGCACTACCTGAACCACTTGTGTGGGTTGGAGAGTCCGTCTCATGCTACCATGGGTGTAAAAGCACAACCAACATTCAAAAGTGACCAAATCATAAGCCAGAAAGCATTGGTACTGAGATGTGGTCTGTGGTCCCCACCTGCAGAACCACTCCTTTATTGAGGGTGTCTTGTAATTGCGCAATGCAATGATCTCTTAAATTTTGTTGAACCACTCTTTTGGCAACCCAAGACTATTCGTGAACTGGAGTCCAATGACAATGGGGATTGTGCTAAGATTCCTCTTGTTGTCCGGTTATGCGTCACGATTGCAGCAGGTCATAACAGCTAAAGGGGCTCTACGAAGTTCTAAAGACTCTTGTCATGACTGGGTTGAATAATTTTCTGAGACTGCCACTGCCATAGTCATTGAGCTATTTCAAGGAGTCGTCCTGGACTTTTACATTGATGGCCTATCCTTAGGTTAGGTCATGAATACCAGATTTGGGGAGGTGCGACACCCGCCGATGAATTGGTGCCTACGATGGCTAGAAGTCCTCAGTTGTGGAGCAGCACAGTTCTGTCCAATGTATACTTATCGGGTACTACAAGTCTCCCCCTATTGATTTGAATATGGGGGAGGTTTGGCAGTACCTGGCCGCGACAGAGCACTTTCTGTGCTCTCTGATCAACAGGTGATCAATCAGATATTGATGACCTATCCAAAGGTTAGTCCCGGATAGCCCCTTTATAAGTTATTATTGTTTATAGGTTTATTAAAATGTATGAATCCAAAGGGGTTGACTCATGATTGCAACTATATATACACCAAAATGTTATATGAGTGTGAATAGGTGTCCTAGTAATTCCTAGTCTCATGTAGAGCACACCAACTACTTGATGTTACTTTAATTAAAAAAAAAATAGTTATCAGTTCTGACAGACGGTGGCAAAGTTAAATGCATTAACAATTAGTCTTTTCTGCGCTTTTTCGTTTTGCTGCTTTTGGAACACTTCTTTGTTTTAACCGAGCGGAGAAGTGTAGTTGGTTCATTACATCTGAAAGCTGACGAGATGGATTATTCTTTGATCGCAACCATTAAAACTCTGCCCCTGGACGGCTCCCAGTCTGGACATTATACTGCGTTCCTCCGTGAATTTTATGTAAACACTTAACAGGGTTTTTATGATGAAAGAAAAGCAGCTCTGTGCTCATCCATTATAATAGCTTCTTGTGTTCAAGAATGAGGGAGGGAAAAAAATCTCTGTGGGGTGAGATGGAAGTAATACAGGGTTACAAATTGCTTTGATATTGCCCTTTGTCTAATACATCAAACTATGGCTCCAGTTCAGTGCAAGACAAAACATTTGCCAGCTGATTAAAAAGAAGATTGGAACAGTACAGAGTTGGCTTTAAAGGAAGGGACTCTGAGTAAAGCAGATCCATGGTGTCATGGGGGATTTCATCAGTAATTTATGCCTTTGTTTTGCTTCCAGTGCTCCAGGTGCGTGTGGTATTGTTTACTACTGTTACAGCTTTTCTCCATGTTGAGGTTTGTATGAAATTTTATATACATTTTATATTGCAGCCAAGTAGCCACAGTGCTAGGTAATCTTCCAACTTACAAGGAAATGATGGATTTGCACAATAGAAAATACAGGAAAGATACCGTATATATCTTGGTACCATGTTAGCCCGTGGATAGAAAAATATTTAGAATTGAGTCCTCAGTGGTTGATACCTTTTAATCGCATTAAAAGGTATCAACCACTGAGGACTCTCAATTCTAAATATTTCACAATAGAAAATGCAGTCAATATTTTTAGACTGTAAGAGCTTGTTCATACGCTGCCTTTTTGCATAGGTTTGTTTTTTTTTCCAAGCCTCTTTGAAGCATAAGCATTTGTGAAATTTCATGCTGCTTAGTTTTTCCTTGAGGACTGGAAGCATCAAAGCGTTAGTTTGTTTTTTCTCCCATATGTGCAGCATGTCAATTCTTTTAGTGGTTTTTGCATTGTTTTTCACCCTTTCGAATGAAAGACAAATAAATGCATGTAAGAACGTATCACAAAAAGCGTTAAAAAAAAATCATGCCAACTGTTTTTTTTGAGCCAAAAATATGCTGTATACATCAGATTTGTAGTGAAAAACTATTTAAAAAGTCGGAATCTTTCTCCTATGCCTCATTGGGGGGGACACAGGACCATGAGGTGTTATGCTGCTGCCTCTAGGACACAAGTGAACACATAAAAAAATGAACTCTCCTGCAGTATACACCCTCTCTCTGGCTAAGATTGAACCAGTTCTTGCTTAGTGTCTGTAGGAGGCACTTGGGTCTGGTTTATACCTCCCCGTACCTTCTCCTGTGACGACCGGGTCACGCCTAAACTTCCTTGGAGAGACGTTCCTTTATGGTCCCGATCGCCACACTCCTGAAAGACGGCGAGCACATGCAGGTTCCCCCTTCATGTTCCTCTTCAGGGCCGAAGAAAACACACAGCTGGATGCAGAGGCCCCCACCTAACGGCGTTACAACAGCTCCACGATCGCTGGCGGAAGGAGGGTTCTCTCCATCCCCCGCTATAGGGAGGATGGATTGAGCTCATACCCTCAGGATATCATCAGCAGCCTCTGTGAATATGAGCCCCCGCGCTTCCCTGCGAAGGATGGTCCTGGTCCATGTGGTGAGGAACTGCTGGCTTGGCTCTTGCGGCAGTTCGTCCGGTGATCATCGCGGCCCCTTCTTTATCAGTCGGCAGGCCCCAAAAATTTAGTCCCCGGTTTTCAACCAGACTAGGCTGCAATTAGCATGGCGCCTCCCACCGCCGGAGCTCCGCCCACATACCTGGTGCTTCTCGTCCTGAACGAGAGGCGCCACTTATAGTCTCGGGGGCCATATTTTCCGGCATCCGTGGTGGGATCACGCTATCTGAGCCTCTCAACGCTACAGGACCGCCGAACTCCCTTCTGCGGTCTCCAGACACCGACTCCTTCCCTGGGGACACAGACACAGGACCCTGGGTAAGCTGCTTCAGCCTCTGAAAGAAAGCTTAACCCCTTCTCTGCACCTATAGCACACACTCTGCTTTAACTCTGTCACACTATGTCTCAATCTAAGGAGACCAAACGGGTTAATAAAAAACACTGTTTCTTACCTCATGTGCCACTTGCAATACTACTTTGCCACGTGCCCACAGTACCCCTTTATGCACGAATTGTGACCCGGCCTGTGTGCAGCTGCCTCCCGCCAATGTCGCCACTGGCTCTGCTGAGAATAGCCCTCCTGAGTGGGCCACTTCCCTTTCACGATCTATCGCTTCCCTGGCCAAGGCAATAGACTCTCCGGGGTCCCTGCATAAGTCAGAACACCCCTCTGCTGACCGTGGTGAACTCTGGTGCCGGTATGGAACAGACTACAGGGGGCGTACTCAGTTACAGGGGGCTCAGGGTTCTAGAAAGAGGACCTATGTCGCATCCCCCGATCACGCTTGTGCTTCGGCATCTGCAAGCTCCATTTCTCGCTCCCCTTCTCCTGAGGGTCGCAGCGCATATGACTAAATATGAGTCTGATGTGTCTTTAATCCAGGACTCCTCGACCTGTCAAGAGACGCTTGGTTCCCTCATTGAGGCGGTCAACAAGACCCTGATGGTGGACGAGGAATCCATTTCCACTCCGGAACACGTGGTGTCTTTTAAGAAGGCTAAACGCGTCCAAAAAATATTTGCTATTCATCCTGAGATTAAGGACATTGTCCAGGAACACAGGGACCACCCAGATAAACGGTTCACGGGTCAAAAACCTATTGAGTCCAAATATCCTTTTGCTCCAGATCTAATGAAGGATTTGCTGCTCTCTGCTTCAGTGGATCCTGCTGTATCGCGTCTCGCATCCAAAACACTCCTATCTTTGTCCGACGGTTCTTCAGTCAAAAACTCTACTGACTGTCAAATTGACTACCTGGCTTGCTCAGTCTTTGAGGTTTCAGGAGCAGCTCTCTTCCCATCCTTCGCCATGACTTGGGTGGCCAAGGCAATGGTCGCTTGGGCAGAGGTGTTAACCACAACCATCCTCAATAGCAATCTTCCCCCAGAGGCGGCAAAACTCGCTAGCCAAATAACTCAAGCCAGGGACTACGTAGTTAACACCTCTATAGATGCGGCCAATTGCGCTGCACAGGCAGCCGCAAACACAGTGTCCATCAGAAGAGCCCTGTGGCTCCGAGATTGGCGAGCAGATTCTCCTTCCAAAAAATCATTGACCTCTCTGCCTTACCAAGCTGGTTAATTATTTGGAGAAAAACAAGACCAAATTATTTCCGACGCTACCGGAGGAAAGAGTAAATTTCCTCAGCAAAGACCTGCCTGGCCCTTCCGGAATCAACAACAGCCTCGGTTCCGGCCTTTTCGCAACAACTCCAGTTGGTCCTCCATAACCTTCTCTTCGGGTTCAGGACGAGCTTCGCGTGGAGACAGAGGTTCCCAGGTCTCATACAGACCTAACCGTACCGGGAAACCCAGACCGAGGTAATCCAGCTCTAAGGGACCCAGATCCCTTAGACTTTCCACACAATGACTTGTCGCTACATCCGGCAGACACCGACAAAGTAGGCGGTCGCTTACTTTTGTTCCATCAAGCCTGGCTCTCGGTCGTTCATGACGAGTGCGTCAGAGAGCTGGTGTCCTTCGGATACAAAATCGAGTTTTCTTCCCCTCCCCCAACACATTTTTTTCCAGTCTTCTCCCAAAACAAAAACATCATCCTTTCTTCAGGCCATACAGGCGCTCTGAAAAGACGGAGTCATTATTCTGGTCCCCAGGACCAAAGGTTCAGGGGGGTTTACTCAAACCTATTTGTGGTCCCAAAGAAGGACGGTTTATTACAACCCATACTAGACCTAAAGCTGTTAAACAACTGTGTCAAGGTCCGACGCTTCAGAATGGACTCTCTAAGTTCTGTTGTCGTGTCACTGGAAAGAGGAGAGTTCCTAGCATCCATAGACATCAAGGATGCTTACCTACACATCCCAATTTTTCCCTTTCATCAACAGTTCCTGTCCTTCGCATTCCGTGATGAACACTTCCATTTTGTGGCTTTGCCACTGCCCCCAGGGTTTTCACCAAGGTCATGGCAGCTGTCATGGTCATTCTTCACACTCGGGAAGTGGTGGTACTTCCATATCTGGACGACCTACTGATCAAAGGCCCGTCCTATCCAGCCTGCGAGGAGTCCATCGGTATCACAGTGGATACTCTTTCTCGTCTGGGCTGGAAAATAAACTTTGAGAAGTCATCTCATTCCAACTCAGCGAATTTCCTTCTTGGGCATGATCCTGGACTCTTCCCGCGGGTTGGTCATTCTCCCTCCAGAAAAGGTCTTGGCCTTACAACAGGGAGCATGCAGTCTTTCCCGCCCAGTTCCTCACTCCGTTCGTTTCAGCATGCGCATCCTCGGGGAAATGGTAGCAATGGAAGCCGTTCCATTCGCACAGTTCCATCTCCGTCCCTTGCAACATGCGCTGCTATTGGCCTGGGGCAGGAGCCAATTCTCACTCGACCGTCGATTGTCTGCCTCCGCCAATCAGGCAAACCCTCAGGTGGTCGATGCGGAAGTCCTCCTTGAACCAAAGAATGTCATTTCTCCCAGTAAGCTGGTTAGTGGTGACCACCGACGCCAGCCTCTTGGGCTGGGGGGCAGTTTTCAGCCGCCACACGGCACAAGGTCATTGGTCCACTCGAGATCAACTGTAAAGGGGAACCCGCAGCACGACGGCCATGCACAAAGTGAGTCGTCCTCCGTTGGGCCGAGAGCAACCACTCACCCATCTCAGCAATCCACATCCCGGGTGTGGAGAATTGGGCGGCGGACTTTCTCAGTCGCCAGGGCCTCGCCTCGGGAGAGTGGTCTCTCCATCTGGAAGTCTTCCAGCAAATTTGCCATCGCTGGGGGACTCCGGATGTGGACCTCATGGCCTCAAAGCTAAACAACAAGGTTCCCCAGTTCATTGCCCAATCACTGGATCCACGTGCCGTCGGAGCAGATGCCTTGGTGCTGCCGTGGCATCAGTCCCGGCTCCCGTACATCCCTCCCCCTGCTCCCTAGGGTCATCAAGAAAATCAGAGCAGAGGGGGGTACCAGTGATCCTAGTCGCGCCAGACTGGCCATGCCGGGCATGGTACGCCGAACTCATCCAACTGGTCTCCGACGTCCCCTGGAGGCTACCAGATCGCATGGTTCTCTCACAGGGCCCGATTTACCACCAGAACTCTGGGGCCCTGTCTTTGATGGAGTGGCTGTTGAATCCTGGATTTTAACCCAAGCTGGATTCTCTCCTGGGGTGTCCTCCACCATCATTAGTGCTAGGAAGCCCGTATCCATGCGCATTTATCATCGCACCTGACAAATTTTGTTTTCATGGTGCAACGCCCATGGACGTTTTCTAATGTTCTCCATTCCTTCCATATTGGAATTCCTCCAATCAGGATTAGATTCGGGTTTCGCTGTAAGCTCGCTCAAACGATAAGTGTCAGCTTTGTCAGTTCTATTCTAACGCAAAATTGCCACCAGACTACCGGTTAAGACGTTCATTCAGGTAGTTGCCCGCATGGCTCCTCCCTATAAAATGCAGCTGGATTCATAGGATCTTAATCTTGTTCTCGGAGTCCTTCAAGAGGCTCCATTCGAACCACTGCAGAACGTCTCTCTAACTTTTCTTTCCTGGAAAGTGATCTTTCTAGTAGCGATTACGTCAATCAGACGAGATTCGGAGTTGGCAGCTCTCTCCTGCCGACCCCTGTTCTTGATCTTTCATCCAAATAAAGCAGTTTTGAGGACTTGCCCCTCTTTCCTACCCAAAGTTGTTTCCTCTTTCACCTCATCGAGGAGATTGTTTTGCCTTCATTCTGTCCGGCACCAGTCCATCGTATTGAGAAAGCTCTCCACACTCTCGATGTGGTTAGGGCTCTTCGACGGTACATCTCTCAGATAGCTCCCTTCCGCAAGTTAGATGTCCTGTTCGTGCTTCCAGAGGGACCTAGGAAGGGTCTACCCGCTTCAAAGGCCACACTAGCCAAGTGGATCCGCTCTGCTATTCAAGAATCCTACTGTGTCTGGAACTCTCCTATCCCAGCAGGGATTAAGGCGCATTCGACTCGGTCAGTGGGCGCCTCATGGGCCATTGTGCGCCAGGCATCAGCGCAACAGGTCTGCAAAGCTGCAACCTGGTCCAGTTTGCATACTTTTACAAAACACTACCATATTCATTCTCAATCCTCGGCAGATGCTGCCCTTGGCAGGCGCATTCTGCAATCAGCAGTACACAGCTATAAGCTAGCGGTACATGGGGTATTAGCAGTTGTGTTATTTCCCACCCAGGGACTGCTTTAGGATGTCCCATGGTCCTGTGTCCCCCAATGAGGCATAGGAGAAATAGGGATTTTTGTGTACTCGCCGTTAAATCCTTTTCTCCGAGCCAATCATTGGGGGACACAGCACCCACCCTGTTAGCCTATTGGCTTGTTGTTAGTTCTTCGGTTTTTACATAGTTTATTGTCTTTTGTTTAATGCTTCTACTGCTTTGCTACCGAACTGGTTCAATCTTTGCCAGAGAGAGGGTGTATACTGCAGAGGAGGAGTTAATTTTTTTATGTGTTCACTTAGTGTCCTCCTAGTGGCAGCAGCATAGCACCCCATGGTCCTGTGTCCCCCAATGATTGGCTTGGAGAAAGGGATTTTCCGGTGAGTACACACAAATCCCTATTTTTGCACAACGCAAGATTGCGCAAAAAAAAAGACCATTCTCACCCCAGCTACAGGTGGAAGTCCTGACGGAGCCGCTGTCATGTGACAAAAACGTGACACGAACACGGCCTAAAACAAAGTTTCCTAATTCTTCTGGTATTAATCGTGCAGATCTCATGATGACTGTTATCAAACATATCTCCAGCATTCAGAATTGTACATACAGTTGTGGCCAAAAGTATTGACACCCCTGCAATTCTGTCAGATAATACTCAGTTTCTTCCTGAAAATGATTGCAATCACAAATTCTTTGGTTTTATTATCTTCATTTAATTTGTCTTAAATGAAAAAAACACAAAAGAGAATGAAGCAAAAAGCAAAACATTGATCATTTCACACAAAACTCCAAAAATGGGCCAGACAAAAGTATTTGCACCCGCAGCCTAATTCATGGTTGCACAACCTTTAGCGAAAATAACTGCGACCAACCGCATCCGGTAACCATCAATGAGTTTCTTACAATGCTCTGCTGGAATTTTAGACCATTCTTCTTTGGCAAACTGCTCCAGGTCCCTGATATTTGAAGGGTGGCTTCTCCAAACTGCCATTTTTAGATCTCTCCACAGGTGTTCTATGGGATTCAGCTCTGGACTCATTGCTGGCCACCTTAGAAGTCTCCAGTGCTTTCTCTCAAACAATTTTCTAGTGCTTTTTGAAGTGTTTTGGGTCATTGTCCTGCTGGAAGACCCATGACCTCTGAGGGAGACCCAGCTTTCTCACACTGGGCCCTACATTATGCTGCAAAATTTGTTGGTAGTCTTCAGACTTCATAATGCCATGCATACGGTCAAGCAGTCCAGTGCCAGAGGCAGCAAAGCAACCCCAAAACATCAGGGAACCTCCGCCATGTTTGACCTTAGGGACCGTGTTCTTTTCTTTGAATGCCTCTTTTTTTTCTCCTGTAAACTCTATGGTGATGCCTTTGCCCAAAAAGCTCTACTTTTGTCTCAACTGACCAGAGGACATTCTTCCAAAACGTTTTAATCCTTTTCAGGTAAGTTTTGGCAAACTCCAGCCTGGCTTTTTTATGTCTCGGGGTAAGAAGTGGGGTCTTCCTGGGTCTGGTGCGCTCTGACTGTATGACCCCTCTCCCCCTGGTTTAAAGATGACTACAGGTAATTATGATCGTTGAGATAGTCTTCATGATTACATGGTAACCGTCGATAGTGCTCACCCTGACATTTGTTCAGGCACAGATTGTCACATATCCTGTATGTCAGCCTTATCATCGGTACAATGAGGGACGTTTAGCATATAGTTTCCACCGGTACCATATATATGCTTTTTCTTGGGGAGTCTCATCAGTCTTCGGCTTCTGTTATGACCTTGTACTTGTTCATTATAATAGCTCACCTGTTTGTTACATTGTTTGTACTGGTTTTAACTTTTTGTAATAAAATTCATGGTTTTATTGATTAGATTTGTGATCCAGCCTCTTCATAGTTCTCTATTGGTATCTACATGGTTGTTTATGAAGGGATCTTGCTACTTAATATGAGGGTATGTTTTCTTGTATCTTCCTGAGTCTCCTACCTGTTAGGGCTAGCGGAACGCACCAAATAATAAGATAGGTAGAATAAGGTGTGTTCGCAGCCTGGGGTCCACCGTGCAGAGATGGAACCTGCTGCCAAGTAATGATGGACTGTATAGCGGTACAATGTGAATACACACACGGGTTAACTTCACCCTGTGTGAAGGAAGCGAACCCTGTTAAGTCACAGGGCCGCGGTACCGCACACGAGCACAAGCAAGGAGTCTCCGATCTCAGTCCTAAGACTTGGGATCTGAGTCTGTGTAGACTACTTGCGGTCGACACCGCTACTGGGGTGTCAGCGTAACCAAAATAATAACAAAAGAATGCACGCACTGGCGGACGCCACTAACCACCCAGGCTTGGGTCAGGAAAGCGCTGTGAAAGCGCTAAGTTCAGTGCGATCGACAATATTGAAGTAGTCCAAAGCTTGTTTCCTGGCCTCTTCAAGGTAGGTGCACACATTCAGTAATTGTCAACGCTTTGGACGCAGCACATGTCCGCTGGATCCAAGGCACTTCTGTCTATTGAACGCAGGTGAATCTATATGTGATTTCTGAACCGTGCAGATTCATCGCGTCCAATACTTTGCATAGGTGAAATTTGTCTTGCGGAGACTCGCATCTCAGCAAGATAAATAGACATGCTGCGGTCTGGAGAGATGCGCCAGATGTCCATCTCCACAGGTGAGCTGCGAGTGTCTGTGCACGCATAGAGGACATGGGATTTCTTGAAATCCCATCCACTATGCTCTAACACCTGGACGCAGCGTTCAACCCGCATCGTTTACTAAGCATGTGCAGATACCCTTACTCCGGCTGAGGAAGAATGATTGGTACAGATAGTCCTCAATATACTATAATGCAGGTCCCATATAGTAAAATGCACTCCCCACGGTCCTTGATACAGTATACTGCAGCCCCCCTCAGAGTATACTGCAACTCCCAGAATATAATGCAGCCCACCACACACAGTATAATTCAGCGCCCCCCCCATAAACAGTATAACACCGTCCCCACACACACACACACAGTATAGTGCAGTTCCCACACACACCGTATCATGCATCAGACACACATACATACACAAACAATACTTGCCTCTCCTCCCTGTCCTGCTGCTCTAGCTTCTGCAGTGCGTCTCATCTGCTGGCACACACTGAGGCAGAGGATGAGAGTGATGGGAGAAGGAGCATCACATGATGCTCTCTCCTCCATCACTGCTTTCAACTGGGGGCCCTTGGAGGAGTGGGGGTCCCTAGGCGGCTGCCTTGTCTGCCTGCCCCTAACGCCGACCCTGGCTGCACTTTCTAAAAGTTGTAGTTTTATATAACGTAGGTAAATTTAGCGAAAATCCATAATTGGAGGAAGAGATTTTCCTCTGACAGATTCTGCAATTAATTATTAGTGCAAAATGTTGCTTTTTTATTGGTTAAGTGAGAAGACCCGTGAATTCTAATGCAAAAATGGATATTAATGATACAAGGACATATGTAAACAAGGCTTTGGCCATTAGATTAAATAGGAATGGTTTCTTGTAAAGAAAGGAATAATGATATTGGGGGTTAACTATTGATCTGTGTACGTATATATATCCCATTTACACTCCTGTTACCCAAAATAAACCTGCAGCATCCTGCTTTTATGTGACAGGGAATCTGCCACCAGGTTTTTGCTACCCCATCTTGTAGCAACATGATGTAGGAGCACAAACCCTGACTCCAGCAATGAATCACTCACTTTACTGATTGCGGCAATTCTGATTAAAACAATTTTATCTGCTGCAGATATAGCAGTTCTCTGAATGCTGAGCTCTGTATAATACCACCCGCACCACTGATTGGCATTTTTCTGTGTACACTGTGCATAGAAAGCTGCCAATTGGGGATAGGATTAGAGCTCATGAATATGGAGGACTAACTGACTGTAGGTTTACTAGTCCTCTAGTGTTGATCTGCTGCTAAAACTACATCAAGCAGCCCAGATTAGGTAGCAAAAACCTGCTGTCAGATTGTCTATAAATTTTAGGCTGCCATAACTGGCAATTGGGCAGCGAATAAGCCTTTAATTGTTCATCTACTATACAGGCCAGTGATTGGGAACAAGCATTCTTACAGGCTCTCATTTGGCCGATTGTCAGCCTGTGTAAAAGGGATTTGGAAAGTACACACATATATTGGACATTGATTATTCTTTGGGCATATAACATTCAATTGCACAAAACTTTCTCTGGGCAGCCACCACTTCTGATGCAATTCTCTCAACTCTGGCGAGCTGGCTCTGAAGACATAAAAGTATTAACAAGTTCTAGATGAAAGTTAGAGAAAAATTATAGCAAATTCCTGATGGGAGATTTTGAGATGAGATTTATGTCCCTGAATTCAAAACATTATCTTTCTCATTGGCTACAAACCTGAGATATTCAGAGATGGAAGCTTCTCTGTCATGTTCAAAGGCAGCATCGGAGCACTTTGGCAATGAAGAGAGGCTATTTCAACATACGTGATTGCCAAGCTGCTTTACAAGAATTCAACACGCATCTATGTCATGGCCAACAGCTAATTTGATTAGTGTGGTTCACATTTGGGAACAAGGGGTAGAGTAAATTTGCCGTATGTATTTTCTAAACCAAAATGGAGAGAGAATCAGAAACTAAGAAGCCGTTTGAAGCTTTCCTTTAAAGTTTCCTATTTTCTAAAGATCAATTCACCATCACTTCTGCAAAAAGGACTTTAGCAGTCCTAACTTCTGATTTATTATTATAAGGTTAATCAGCGCTGCCACCATTAATTTCAGGGCCCCATAATGGCAACATTTTTGGGCTCCCTTGAGACTCCATCTTCACCCCTCAAACCTTCCACTGTTCCACCACAAACTCTTGGAAGAGCTCAATTTCTGCACTCACCAATCACACAACAACAGTTGCCAATGAACACCAGATCACATACATAGCCAACAGCTTTTGTTGTGGCCAAAAGTTGTTTTTTTTAAGCTGCCACCATGACAAGGTAGTCTCTTTTGGCCCTAATCTACTCTAAACTATTAAACATTTGTTAAAATATCCAATACTCTTTTTAGGTATATATTTATGTTTCAAATTTTTAAAATGACCAATAATATCATATACAAGGGACAAATACCGCCAAACCACATATTACCACCACATAGTGACTTAATACAACAGACAAGGGACAAATACCACTACACCATGGCCGAACCACATATTACCACCACCTAGTGACTTAATACCACATACAAGGGACAAATACCACCACACCATGGCCAAACCACATATTACCATCACATAGTGACTTAATAATACCACATACAAGGGACAAATACCATCACACCATGGCCAGACAACATATTACCACCACATAGTGACCGAATAAAGCCACATACTTAGAAAAATTACCACCACATGGAAGAAACAAATACTGCCACACCATGACCAGACCACATTACCACAAAGTGACCGAATACTACAATACTGATCATTAATTTAAAATAAACAATACTAATATTACCATAAGTGCCATTATACATAGGAGCTCTGTACATAGTATACAGTGCCAGTGTACAGGTAATACAGTGATGACCAGTGACATTATACACAAAATCTCTGTATAGGGTACAGGTAATAAAGTGAACACCAGTGAAATTACATTTCGGAGCTCGTTATATACTACTAGATGGTGGCCCGATTCTAACGCATCGGGTATTCTACAATATGCATGTCCACGTAGTATATTGCCCAGTCACGTAGTATATTGCCCAGCCACGTATTATATTTCCCAGTCACGTACTATATTGCCCAGCTACGTAATATATTTCCCAGTGACGTAGTATATTGCCCAGCCACGTAGTATATTGCACAGCGACGTAGTATACAGCACAGAGCCACGTAGTATACTGCCCAGTCACGTACTATATTGGCCAGTCATGTAGTATATTGCCCAGCCACGTATGTAACAGGCTAAAAAAGACTTAAAATAAAAAATAAACATACTCACCTTCCGAAGGCCCCTTGTAGTCCTGGCGCCTGTGTGCGGTGCACGCGGCAGCTTCCGGTCCCAGGGTTGGTATGAGCGCAGGACCTATGATGACGTTGCGGTCACATGACCGTGACGTCATGGCAGGTCCTTCTCGCATAGCATCCTTGGCACCGGAACCTGCCGCTTGCACTGCCGAGGACAGGGCGCGACGTCGGAGGGTGAGATTAACGGGCTTTTTTTATTATTATTATTTGTAACATTAGATCTTTTTACAATTGATGCTGCATACGCAGCATCAATAGTAAAAAGTTGGTCACACAGGGTTAATAGCTGCGTAACCGGAGTGCGTTACACCGTGGTCCATTAACGCTGGCATTAACCCTGTGTGAGGGCTGACTGGAGGGTAGTATGGAGCGGGCACTGACTGCGGAGAGGAAGGAGCGACCATTTTGCTGGCGGATTGTGCCCGTCGCTGATTGGTCGTGGCAATGGTCGTGGGCGTTTTGCCACGACCAATCAGCGACTTGGATTTCTATGACAAACAGAGGCCACGACCAATGAATATCCGTGACAGACAGACAGAAGGACAGACAGGAAGACGGAAGTGACCCTTAGACAATTACGGTATATAGTAGATGTAGTGTATAGGTAACACATTGACTCTAATTAAAGTCCTTCATCTTTCTTCTTCATCCAATTCAGACGACCATCACTTCTTCCAGCCATTACTCGTCTCTGCAGAAACTAACAGAGTTATTTAGAGCAGTGATTGTGGAGCACATTACTTAATTTTTTCACAACTTCTACACTACGAAGGAACAACAAAGGTGAAAAAAAAAACAGTAATTAATACATTAGTATGGATATTCACTAAAGCAAAATCTGTATAGGGAAAATAATAGGGAAGTGTTTTCCTTATTACTTTTATTTAGTCACTATATCCTTCATTAATATTTCTGTGTAAGTCGTCTCCTCATATTTTGTTGTTTGCTTTCCCTCCATCTGGTTTTAATTGTTTCTTACATTTTAAAATTATGACTTAATAAAATTACATTTTTTATATACTTTCTTGATTTGGTTTAGTCACTGTTTTGGAGTAGGTACAGTACAGACCAAAAGTTTGGACACACCTTCTCATTTAAAGATTTTTCTGTATTTTCATGACTATGAAAATTGTACATTCACACTGAAGGCGTCAAAACTATGAATTAACACATGTGGAATTATATACTTAAAAAAAAGTGTGAAACAACTGAAATTATGTCTTATATTATAGGTTCTTCAAATTAGCCACCTTTTGCTTTGATGACTGCTTTGCACACTCTTGGCATTCTCTTGATGAGTTTCAAGAGGTAGTCACCGGGAATGGTCTTCTAACAATCTTGAAGGAGTTCCCAGAGATGCTTAGCACTTGTTGGCTCTTTTGCCTTCACTCTGCGGTCCAGCTCACCCCAAACCATCTCGATTGGGTTCAGGTCTGGTGACTGCGGAGGCCAGGTCATCTGGCGTAGCACCCCATCACTCTCCTTCTTGGTCAAATAGCCCTTACACAGCCTGGAGGTGTGTTTGGAGTCATTGTCCTGTTGAAAAAGAAATGATGGTCCAACTAAAAGCACACTGGATGGAATAGCATGCCGCTGCAAGATGCTGTGGTAGCCATGCTGGTTCAGTATGCCTTCAATTTTGAATAAATCCCCAATAGTGTCACCAGCAAAGCACCCCCACACCATCACACCTCCTCCTCCATGCTTCATGGTGGAACCAGGCATGTAGAGTCCATCCGTTCACCTTCTTTGCGTCGCAGAAAGACACGGTGGTTGGAACCAGAGATCTCAAATTTGGACTCATCAGACCAAAGCACAGATTTCCACTGGTCTAATGTCCACTCCTTGTGTTTTTTAGCCCAAACAAGTCTCTTCTGCTTGTTGCTTGTTGCCTGTCCTTGACAGTGGTTTCCTAGCAGCTATTTTACCATGAAGGCCTGCTGTTAAGAGGAGGTCTCCTCTTAACAGTTTTGTAGAGATGTGTCTACTGCTAGAACTCTGTGTGGCATTGACCTGGTCTCTAATTTGAGCTGCTGGTAACCTGCAATTTCTGAGGCTGGTGACTCGGATAAACGTATCCTCAGAAGCAGAGGTGACTCTTGGTCTAACTTTCCTGGGGTGGTCCTCATGTGAGCCAGTTTCTTTGTAGCGCTTGATGGTTTTTGCCACTGCACTTGGGGACACTTTCAAAGTTTGCCCAATTTTTCGGACTGACTGACCTTCATTTCTTAAAATAATGATGGCCACTCGTTTTTCTTTACTTAGCTGCTTTTTTCTTGCCATAATACAAATTCTAACAGTCTATTCAGTAGGACTATCAGCTGTGTATCCGCCAGACTTCAGCACAACACAACTGATGGTCCCAACCCCATTTATAAGGCAAGAATTCCCACTTATTAAACCTGACAGGGCACACCTGTGAAGTGAAAACCATTCCCGGTGACTACCTCTTGAAGCTCATCAAGAGAATGCCAAGAGTGTGCAAAGCAGTCATCAAAGCAAAAGGGGGCTACTTTGAAGAACCTAGAATATAAGACATAATTTCAGTTGTTTCACACTTTTTTGTTAAGTATATAATTCCACATGTGTTAATAGTTTTGATGCCTTCAGTGTGAATGTACAATTTTCATAATAATGAAAATACAGAAAAATCTTTAAATGAGGTGTCCAAACTTTTGGTCTGTACTGTATATAAACTTCTACACTACACCAGATAAATTTAAAAAAGGTCGACCTAGTGCCACCTTGCACAGCCCCCCCACATTGAAAACATTATCCTCAAAAATAAAATGCATCACTGCAGTAATAATATCCCCCATCCTGGCACCATTGTGTCTCATTCCTGGCTCCATGTGTCTCCATTTTATCCCATGTAACGTCCCATCCTGCGCCGCCTCTCTCCATTGTGCCCCATATGATCTCCCATCTGATGTCTTCATTCTGCCCCATGATCCTGTCCCATGATTCTGCCCCAAGTGTCCCATGAACCTGCCTCATCTCTCCCATGATCCTGCCCCATATCTCTCGTGATTCTCTCCCATTTGTCCTATGATCCTGACCCATCTCTTCCATGATCCTGCCTCGTCTCTTCCATGATCCTGCCTCATCTCTCCCATGATCCTGCCCCATTTCTCCCATGATCCCGCCCCATCTCTCCCATGATCCCGCCCCATCTCTCCCATGATTCTGCCTCATCTCTCCCATGATCCTGCCCCATCTCTCCCATGATCCTGCTCTATCTCTCCCATGATCCTGCTCCATCTCTCCCATGATCCTGCCCCATCTCTCCCATGATCCTGCCCCATCTCTCCCATGATCCTGCCCCATCTCTCCCATGATCCTGCTCCATCTCTCCCATGATCCTGCTCCATCTCTCCCATGATCCTGCCCCATCTCTCCCATGATCCTGCTCCATCTCTCCCATGATCCTGCTCCATCTCTCCCATGATCCTGCTCCATCTCTCCCATGATTCTGTCCCATGATCCTGTCCCATGATTCTGCCCCATGTGTCCCATGATCCTGCCCCATGTGTCCCATGATCCTGTCCCATCTCTCCCATGATCCTGCTCCATCTCTCCCATGATCCTGCTCCATCTCTCCCATGATTCTGTCCCATGATCCTGTCCCATGATTCTGCCCCATGTGTCCCATGATCCTGCCCCATGTGTCCCATGATCCTGTCCCATCTCTCCCATGATCCTGCCCCATCTCTCCCATGATTCTGCCTAATCTCTCCCATGATCCTGCCCCATCTTTCCCATAATCCTGCCCCATCTCTCCCATGATTCTACCCCATCTCTTCCATGATCCTGCCCATCTCTTCCATGATCCTGCCTCATCTCTCCCATGATCCTGCCCCATCTCTCCCATGATTCTGACCCATCTGTCTCACGATCCTGCCCCATGTGTCCCATGATGCTGCGACTGCCCCATTTGTCTCCATCCTGCCCTATGTGTCCCTTGATTCTGCCCAATGGGTCTATATATTGCTGCTTGCTGCTTTCAGTTAAAAACAAAACCAAAGAAAAAAACGTTCTCTTTACCTGGCCATGGTCCAGCAGCGTAGTCTCTTCTATCCATTTGAGGTGCAGACTCGCCAGCGCATGACAGTGACGTTATACGTGGGCAATGTGCACGCTGATGTCAGCGGCTGGCCAGTAATTGCCATGTGAGCCTGCACAGCAATAGATTTCAACTGAACGTGCGTCCAAAAATGCACGTTCAGTTACTTAATCGGGCAGTACGTGCCCCCTCTCCTCAACAGGCCGCATACTCTAGTAAGGGCAGTAATGCCCTGATGGTGGCCATGTGGTTAATTACGGTATATGTTTTGGGTAAAAATATGTTTTTCAGTCATTAAACAACTAAAAACTTTCAAAATTCATCAGCTACCATAGCAACAGTGAGAACAGGCAATGTTCTCCTCCAAGGAGATCATTGAACTTGAAATATCTTAGAGTTTTCAAAACATATGCAATTCTAGGAGTTATCACTTGGTGGGAACTTGAAATTTTGCCATACATTTTTTAAATCATTAATTTAACACCACTAAACCCTTTCTCTCTGCTCCTCCAGATCATTTCGCTGTGAGATTCTCTTTAAAATATTTCATAATTTTATAACACATAAAAAAAATCATCACATTGTATATGAATGTAGGGTTTTTGACATCCGGTGCCTCAGACAGCTGTTTTCCATAGTTATATGTACATGATGTACTATTCAGTATGGAATTTATCAGGACTCTCCAGGGTCAGTCCTTAATAAAGCAATAAATCTCTGAAATATAAGGACATGGAGATCAGATGGGGATATTCAAACTTTAAAAACATTGAAAGTCTCAAATATTATATCTGCTTGAAGAGTTTTGGGTTGGAAATTCATCTTACAAAGGAACATGGTAGAGCACTAAGTCCATATGGTGGCACACTGGGTCCCTATGGTTTTATACTACTGAAAGATAATTACTTGATGGATGAATGATCTGGAGGAACCTCGACCTTGAGCAAGACTAGATAGATCCTCTAAGGTCTTCTCAGTATCCATCGTGTTGCTGGTCTTCCTCTTTACCTTGTTCTTTCTATTCGTCTGACCATGATTCCTTTTGTACTGATTTCTCTCTTCGTATGATATGTCCAAAGTAGGACAGTCATGGCTTGGTGATAACTGCTTCAAGTGACATACTGTATCTGGTTTGATTTGTTGTTCTTTTTATCCAGGATATTGATAACATTCTTCTTCAGCACCAAATTTCATAGGCATCTACTTTGTGCTCAGCATAAATGAGTGCACCCCAACAGATTTGTTAGAAAATCTTTAGTTTCCGTTCAGAATCAACATTTTCTATAGAATACCATGCTACAAAATTTTAGCCAGAAATGTGGGCTATTGATTGCAAACAGGATTTTGTTATATTGCACATCTAAAAAAAAAAGTTATTTTCCTAACAAATTAATTTAAGGCCATGTTGTAAAAATGCATACTCACCAATAAAAGTCTTAAGAGCAAAACTAAAGCTTACACTGTAAAGTTGTTATTAATAAGAATTCAACTGCAGGTAAGTGTAATTATTCATTAAATAGGTGTCCAGAAGACAGTTGACTACAAAAGAACGTTACTGAACAAAGAAAACCTCTCCTCTTCTCATGCTGTCAGCAATGGCACCACATGGAAGAGAAATGTCAAAAGAAACTGAGAAAGAAAATAATTTCTTTACACAATAAATGTGAAGGCTGAAAGAAGATCAGCAAATGTTACTTATTGGTCAGACTACTGTAGCAAAAGTGATATATAAAAATAAAACAAAGATGGAATTGGCAGGCCACAGAAGGTAATACCTAAATGGGAGCATCTTCTGATGAGAAGGGTTGAAGAAAATAGACGTGCAAATTCATTGCAGTTCATTAAAGAAAAGTAAAAAGTCAAACCACGGTGTTTCCCAAGACACAATACGGCGTACACTGCAGAAGAATAGCATAAGTGTTGTCCATGAAGTGAGCCTTTCCTAAAGGCCATGCACAAAAAAGCCCATATACAATTTACCAGGGTCCATAATGAAGAATATGAAAAGTACTTGGATGCTATACTCTGGAGCGAGTGAGGAGACCAAGATAGAAATTTGTGGAACTGATGGCTTCAAAACTGTATGGTGTTGCAAATGTGAGGAGTACAACGAAAAAATACATGGTGCCTACAGTGAAATGGGGTGGCAGTGTCCTTACGTGGGGCTGCATGAGTGCTGCTGGTGTCATGGAGCTACATATCATTGATGGTATCATGAATTTGCAGACGTACTGCTCTATATTGAAAAAGAAGATGCCCCCATTACTCTATGCCCTTGGTAAACGTGCCCTGTTTCAACATTACGATGATCCAAAACACACATTGCATTTCTGAAGAATAGAGTGAAAGTAATTAATTGGCCATGTTTGTCTTCTGATCCCAATGGAATACTTGTGGGGAATTCTGAAAGTTGAGCATCACTTTCCAACCAGAATCCAGACTCTAAAAAATGTAATTATTGAAGAATGGAAAAGCCAACTTTTTCATTTCATGCCTAAAAGATTTGGTGCTGTCCCTAAAAATCACGAAGATCATACAAAATACTAGATGTAAAAATACATCTAAACAAACCAGCTGTCACGCCGTTTATGGCGATAAAGGGGCAGGACGTCGTACTGGGACCCGCACCTGTCCCTGCCACTATAAAGGGCCCCTGGCTTTCCCTTATCTCAGGGGTACCTATAATGGTTAGGAGGCCTGAACCGCCAGCGTATCCCTGTCTCCTGTGCAGGCCCTATCATTGGCCCCCTCTCCCCCCAGGGAGGAGGACTGCACCAGTGTATTAATATGACAAGTAAACGGTATGCAGACAAGGTAACTAAAATCTCAAACTCACCAAATGCTCCCACAGCCACAGAGGAAACACAGAGAAGGGAAGAGGGGGGAAAAAACTAGGAAGGAAAACAGGTTTAACATGCAAGCAAAACAGCAGACAACAATCTCTGTAGATAAACCTCCAAGCTCCAAACACCACGCTCCTTCCACTTCAAGCCAGGCAGCAGAACTGATCACTGACAACAGTTGTAGTCAAAGCAGAGTCTATATAGGAGAGGAGATTGGAAAAACCAATTCAGCTGAGAGACCAAGCTCTCAGCAACAAAGTTTAACTCCTGCCCTACTGGCACAAGACAGCCAGGTCAGAATTCAGGAGAAGAGCTTCTGTTCATCGTGTGTGAATGAGGCCCAGAGGGCTGCGGTTCTCTGGAACCTCTCTGTCGCGGTAGCCTCATGACAGCAGCCTTTCTTACTGACACCAGATCACAATACCAAAAAACTATAGAAAGCAACAGACCCCCATGATAAAGGCGGGAGCAGCACAGGTGCAAAATACTGATGCAACAACCACTAACAAACCTACCATTCATGCACACAGACGAGGCTTGCACAGGGCGACAGTCACACAGATATGTGTGTTTGGCTTACAACTTATTCATGATGCCCATACTAGTAAATCAGGCAGGTTGATCAGCACTATAGGGTATGTGCACACGATGCGGATTTGTTGCGGATCCGCAGCGGATTTTACCGGTCAGAAACGCTGCAGATCCGCACTCTGATGTACAGTAAAATGTTAGGTAATGGAGAAAAAAAAAAGATGTGCAGAAGGTGTGGAAAAATCAGGGTGGAATTGCTGAGGATTTCAAAGAAGTGTATGTCACTTCTTTTGTGCGGATCTGCAACGTTTCTGCACCTCTCCATGTTAAAAATCCACAGTGGCAAAATCCGCAAAAAATCCGCACAAAATCCGCAGCAATTCTGCATAAAAACTGCACAAAATCCGCATAAAAACTGCGGCAAATCCGCAGCTGCGGATTCTGCCAGGAGATACGGATTTTGTGCAGAAGATTCTGCACCTCTTTTCCTACGTGTGCACACAGCCTATAAGTTCACCCCAAAAGAGAGACTTCACAATGTACCCAGCTAGCATTAAAGGGCCTGGTTGCACATTGCATATAATGCAAAATGTGCTAAAAAGGTATATAAACTACATGATATATTGGTCGATATTTAGGCCAAAATACTCAAGCTCACAACGCGAGTCAAGAGTCCTCATTGTTTTGCAAATCCCTACATAAAATTAAAAAACAATTCATAGTAAAGGATAAAAAAAAAAAACATCACACAAGCACTATCAGATGCAGCAGACCCCCATTTTAGTGAAGTGAATGTTGCAGCATGGTGGCTCGGTGGTTAGCACTGCAGCCTTGCAGCACTGGGGTCCTGGGTTCAAATCCCACCAAGAACGACATCTGCAAGGAGTTTGTATGTTCTCCCCGTGTTTGTCTGGGTGTTTTCCGATTTCGTTCCACACTCCAAAGACATACTGATAGGGAATCTAGATTGTGAGCTCCAATAGGGTCAGTCCTGATAATGTCTGTAAAGTACTGTGGGTTTAATGGCCCAGGCTCTATTCCCTTCCCCTATGGCCACTGCCCTTCCTCTGTGCTCCACATCAGAGTTTACAAGTTGCCCATAGTGATGAGCGATCGTGCTCGAGTGCTAATGGAGCGCCCTCGTTAGGGCAGTGGGGTACTCAGCACCGGGCCCTTCGGTTCTCAAGGGGGATGTCACGGTGGCTGACCCGGTTCATGGCCCTAGGGACGTCCGTTGTAAATGGGGGAAAGGTCTTTAAAGGGGAAATGTTCGTGACGCCACCTGTGGTACTCGGTCAGGGTGACCGACGCTGGTTAGGGGTCCGCTGGGGTGATGTGATGGCAGCTAGATGGTATATCTTACCACAGGTGAAGTATGTCCCCAGGGCTTCCCAGAGTGTAGATTGTGGATGGTGTGAGGCGCAGTGAAGAACGAGGACACAAGGGTGCAGTCTCCTTACCTTTTTACTGAAGGCTTCAGCATCCACAGTCCAGAGCACCAGATCACAGGGCAGGCAGAGTCTGGCCGGTCTGAAGGCAAATCCAGAGTCCCCTTATCCAGATGGAAATCAGTAGCCTTCCTCCAGCGCCTAGATGTTGTAGTACCTTACTTCTGAGCTTCTCCTAAGGTCCTCACAACTGTTATTGGTGTTCTAGATGTTATGTCTTTCTCTCTGTCCCCCAGATGGATTGGAACAACCCGTATGACTGATGGCCTGGGGCTTTATACAGGAGCTCTTGGATACCCCAGCCCCCACAGTTGCCACCGTGCCTCCTAGGTAAGGGCGGGCAACTAATGTGAAATTAGCTGTCCTGCCGGTCTCTGGAGCCAGGCTTGGAGACGATGACTCCCTCGGTGTTCCGGCTACTGGCTTCTGCGCCTCAGAAGGAGGCAGCCTTTTACAGGGCAGAACTCCTTCTGGTTTCCTTTCCTTTTGCTATGACTTCGTTTCTCACACTCTGCAACGCAATTCCCTTCAATGTCTCTTTCTTAGGATGCTGCCGCACATCGGGCCGACGCAGCTCCGTGGCCTTCTGTCTAGGCCTCTGACAGGATCCTGCCTCTGTGAGGGACCCTCCTGTCTGCAGCTGCTAGATGTTCCTCCTTTTCCCACTGGCTGCCTGACAGGTGCTGCCTGGGCGAAACCCAGTCAGCTTCTCACTCACTTCCTAGCCAGACCACTAGCTTTACCTAATTGTGAAGAGTGCCCTACTAAATAGGAGCATAGCTCTCCCTGGTGGACTGGAGTGTGAAGTGTGTTGTGTGGTTTGTGATACCTGGTAAAGTGATCTCCTTTATTGCCTTCAGACGTAACATCACTCCCCCCGGTGGAAGAATGACATTACTGCAACGACCAGGACGCTGCACTAATAAATTATCTTCAGCGTTCTCTAATACTAAGTTGGAGCCACCGTGCCTGCATGTCTCGTGGCTGTTCGACAGCTGCAACACATGCATTGGGATTGCCTAACAAACAGGTAATCCTCACATGAGTCGCTGCTGACGAACAGTTGAGAGTCATGCAGCCATTAGGGTATGTGCCCACGGGCCGGATGACATCCGAATTAGCTGCGGATTGAACGCTGCGTACAACCGCAGCGTTCAACCCGCAACGTCCAGATGTTACAGCATAGTGGATTTTATGAAATCCCGTCTCCACTATGCGTGCGAACACGCACCCAGGGGCCCTGCGTTTACAGACATGCGGAGCGTCATTTTAGATTGCAGCATGTCTGTTTACCTTGCGGTGATGCTCCGTCGCCGCAAGGTAAATCACAGGGTCCTATGTATGGGGTGCGGAGATTCCGGATGTATGCAATGAACACATCCGGAATCACCGCGCATACAGAAGGGGGCGGCGCTTTGGGCGGAGAGATTTTCCGCTCCGTCCAAAGCTCATTACGGATGGTGGACACATACCCTTAGAGCATGCCGGAGATAATTTATGAGCACTTGAGCATGCTCGCTCATCACTGTTTGCTCAGAAAATCTCAATAATATCATCTCCCTAGACCTTTTAAAGGCCCAGTTTGACACACGTGTCTTTATCTTGAGACTCTTGTTTTTGGTTGTTGTTTGTCATGCTCTGCAATCAGTTTACACTGTGCATTCATTCATCTTGGCAAAACTGCTGTAATTACTACATAACTTCACATTTGCTACTTAACCCTCTGCTTGCTACTTCTTGGTTGACTTTTCATTTACAGTAAGCATAACAAACTGTTATGGGACTCTGTTTATAATGTGTATTCATCCTTGCAAAACTCATGTGGTTATCTCTGTCTGCTGCTTCAGACTTGCCATTACGCTTTTTGTCTGCATGCCTGGTTCTGCTGTCTGCACTGTGTCCAAGTCCTCGCTGGTCCATGTGCCCTGCAGCCTACTGTGCAGTGATCTGGGTCTGTATGTCCACCCTGACTTGAGGTTCATGAATCCATCTCACTAGGTAAGCCTAAGGCTGCCGTCACACTAGTAGTATTTGGTCAGTATTTTACATCAGTATTTGTAAGCAGGGCTGCCACTAGAAATTTTGGGGCCCATACTGTCAAAATTTTCGGGGCCCCCTTGAGACTCCGCCCACGCTCCACCCCAGCCCCGCCTCCACGCTCCACCCCTCAAACTGTCCACAGTCCCATTGCTCTCTCTTGGAAAATCTCCACTTCCCACCTATCACACATTAACAGTTCCCATCACCAGATCACACATATAGCCGGCAGCTTTTGTTTTGGCCAAAAGATTTTTTAAGCCACCAAAATGACAAGGTAGACACTTTTGGCCGGGCCCTACTCTACTGTAACCTATTAAATATTTGTTAAAATATGCGATACAATTTAGGTATATTTTTATTTATTTTTCAATTTTTAAAATGACCTATAATACCACATACAAGGAACAAATACCACAGCACCATGACCAGATGACATATTACCACCACAGTGATCGAATAATATCAAATACAAGGAACAAATACCACAACATCATGACCAGACCATATATTACCACCACATAGTGACTGAATGCTACAATACTGATCAGTAATAAAAAAAAAAAAACACAATACTATCACCATCAGTGCCATTATACACAGGAGATCTGTACTTAGTATGCAGTGTCTGTGTACAGGTAATACAGTGATCACCAGTGACATTATACACAGGAGCTCTGTATATAATGTATAGGTAATACAGTGATCACTGGTGACATTGTACACAGGACCTCTGTAAATAGTATACAGTGTATAGTGTCAGTGTATAGGTAACACTGACTCACCAGTGATGCCTCTAGGTAAAGTCCTTCATCTTTCATCCAGCACAGATCGCCATCACTTCATCCAGCCAGGACTCGTCTCTACAGGAAATAACACCGTTATCTCGAGTTCCGCTTGAAGAACACATTACTTAATTTTCCCAACTTCTACATTACACCACATGAAGAAGGCGACATAGTATCACTCTACACAGTAACAGGACCGCCCCCCCATTTAAAACAGTATACTCAAAAAATAAAATAAATACATCACTGCAATAATAATATCCCCATCTGTCTCCAATCCTGCCCCCAGTGTCTCCAATCATGCCCGTATTTCCAATCATGCCCCCATGTCTGCAATCATGCCCCTTGTGTCTCCATTCTGCCCCATCTGTTTCCAATCCTGCCCCATCTGTCTCCAGTCATGCCGCCATGTCTTTCATCCTGCCCCCTGTGTCTCCAATCATGCCCCGTATCTCCATTCTGCCCTGTGTCCAGCATTCTGGCCCTGTGTCCAGCATTCTGGCCCTGTGTCCAGCTTTCTGCCCCTGTGTCCAGCTTTCTGCCTGTGCCCAGCTTTCTGCCCCTGTGTCCAGCTTTCTGCCCCTGTGTCCAGCATTCTGCCCCTGTGTCCAGCATTCTGCCCCTATGTCCAGCATTCTGCCCCTGTGTCCAGCATTCTGCCCCTGTGTCCTGCTTTCTGCCCCTGTGTCCAGCTTTCTGCCCGTGTCCAGCATTCTGCCCCTGTGTCCAGCATTCTGCCCCTGTGTCCAGCTTTCTGCCCCTGTGTCCAGCATTCTGCCCCTGTGTCCAGCATTCTGCCCCTGTGTCCAGCTTTCTGCCCCTGTGTCCAGCTTTCTGCCCCCGTGTCCAGCATTCTGCCCCGTGTCCCGCTTTCTGCCCCTGTGTCCAGCTTTCTGCCCGTGTCCAACTTTCTGCCCCTGTGTCCAGCATTCTGCCCCTGTGTCCAGCGTTCTGCCTCTGTGTCCAGCGTTCTGCCCCTGTGTCCATTATTCTGCCTCTGTGTCCAGCATTCAGCCCTGGGCCCCCCGGATTGCCGCTCTCAATAAAAGAAAAAAACAAGTTCTTCTCACCTGACCGCGCTCCTGTGGCGGGCGAAGTTCTCTCCAAGCAGCTGAAACGCGCACTCGCTGGCGACTGACAATGACGTCAGACGCCGGCGACATGCACGCTGCGACAGACATCAGCTGCCAGCCTCAGATTGGCTGGGGGCTGTTAACTATTGACGTGCGGGCCCGCGCCCGCACGTTAATAGCTTTAAACAGCTGCAGCACCGCTAAGGGCCCGGTTTAGCCTGCGGCTGCCGGTAGGGGCCCGGTGAGCAGATGAGACGGAGCCCAACGCGGGCCATACGCCAGTCACGGCCGTAATGCCCTGATGGCGGCCCTGTTTGTAAGCCAAAACCAGGAGTGGGAGATAAATGCAGAAGTGGTGCATATGTTTCTATTATACTTTTCCTCTAATTGTTCCACTCCTGGTTTTGGCTTACAAATACTGATGTAAAATACTGACCAAATACTGCTAGTGTGACGGCAGCCTTATACTAATGACATCGTAAACATGAAACTAGCGAACAACTCCTTAATCCTGGAGAACCTCTTTACACCATAATAATTATTTGTGGAGACTGATGCCATGGGCACATGGGACATTGGGCAAAACAAATTGTCTCGGCTATGTGCACACGTTGCAGATTTGACTGTGGAATTTTCTGTGCAGATTTTGCATTTCTTGGCAGAAAACGCAGGTCAGAATCTGTGCCTTTTTTTGGTATGTGCACACATTGCAGATTTTTGTGCAGATTTCTTCCTTTTTTACCCCTGCAGATTTCTATTATCGAATGGGTGCAGAAACGCCGCAGATCTGCACAAAGAATTGACATGCTCCTTTTTTGAATCTGCTGCGTTTTCAGTGCAGATTTTTCCGCACCATCAGCACAGCATTTTTTTTGCCATTGATTTACATTGTACTGTAAATCACTTGCAGATCTGCAGCGTTTCTGCGTGGGAAAAAAAAGCTGCAGTTCTGCAGGGAATCTGCAACCTGTGCACATAATTCCCAGACATTGCAACATTGCAGAATTATTAGGCAATTTGATTTTTTTTTTTATCATTAACCCATTCACAACATATGAAGTATGTATACGTCATATTTCGTGTCTCGCCCTTTTTTATCATGTGACAGCTGATTTGATCAGTTGTAATTTGCCCTTAACAGCTGAGGGTGGAATCGCGATCCACAGCGGCTGTTAACATGTTAAATGCAGCTGTCAATCTCTGATAGCAGCATTTATCATGATCGCACCAGAAGCGCGTCACTAGCTTTGCCCATCGGCGCCTCTGTCACATGATCGCAGGGTGCCGATGGGTTGGCATGACAATCCGGCGTTCATAGCAGATGTAGCCCTGCTTTATGTAGCACACACAATCAGGAGATCGCAGCTTCAAGTCTCCTAAGAAGACTATTGCAGCAATAAAAAGAGTAAAAAAAATTTGGGGGGAGTATTTAAAATCTGCATAAAATGATATCATCAAAACACAGGGTTTTTCTGCTGAAAGGCGTAAAAAAATAGTTAAAAAATTTAAGTAAAAAGACCAACATATAATGTGCCCATATGTAAAATGTAAAATGCAACCTTTTTTCCATTATTTTGCCAATGTTAATGAAAGATGGAGCTTCACTGGGTCTCAGCACATTTATGTAACACCAGATTTTGTGACATAGTATAAGAGGCATATATAACTTGCAATACTTTGTAGGCTCTCATGTATTCATACTATATATGAGTAATCAACATCTGAAAACAATAACCACTGACGCAATACTCTGAGCAGGTGCACCTAGCCACGTCAAGCTGATATATTCTTGGCAGAATGTACAAGCCCCATAATCCTTGTTATGCCATGTTACGAGAATTTATATTTTTCTTAGATATTCCTCCTTTATTGAATACTGCAAAAAAGCAAAAGAATCTGACCATGAAATTCATTTCACAAGGGACCCTAGAGGCAAGCTCTTACATAAGACTGACTAATACTGAGCAAAGCTTTCTGCATATACATGAAATGCGTCCAGGGCTGCCACTAGAAATTTCGGGGCCCCATACTGGCAAAATTTTCGGGGCCCCCTTGAGACTCCGCCCAGGCTCCACCCCAGCCCCGCCTCCAGGCTCCACCCCTCGAACTGTCCACAGTCCAACCGCTCTCTCTTGGAAAAACTCCACTTCTCACCTATCGCACATTAACAGTTCCCATCACCAGATCACACATATATCCGGCAGCTTTTGTTTTGGCCAAAAGATTTTTTAAGCCACCACCATAACACGGTAGACACTTTTGGCCGGGTCCTACTCTACTGTAACCTATTAAATATTTGTTAAAATAAGTATAACTGGGAAGGAGCTGTCAGGTGAGGGGGAGGTTTGGGGATTGTTGGGATTGTTGGGGGTTTGGAAAATGAAGAAACTTTGTAATATACTGGAAAATGCATAAAATGTAATGTTCATGTTTACTTTCAATAAAAATCTATTTAAATAAAAAAAAAATATATTTGTTAAAATATGCAATACAATTTAGGTATATTTTTATTTATTTTTCAATTTTTAAAATGACCAATAATATCACATACAAGGAACAAATACCGCTACACCATGACCAGATGACATATTACCACCACAGTGATCGAATAATATCACATACAAAGAACAAATACCGCTACACCATGACCAGACCGCATATTACCACCACAGTGATCGAATAATATCACATACAAGGAACAAATACCGCAACACCATGTCCAGACCACATATTACCACCACATAGTGACTGAATACTACAATTCTGATCAGTAATTAAAAAAAAAAGCACCATACTATCACTATAAGTGCCATTATACACAGGAGATCTGTACTTAGTATGCAGTGTCTGTGTACAGATAATACAGTGATAACTAGTGAAATTATACACAGGAGCTCTGTATATAGTATACAGTGTATAGTGTCAGTGTATAGGTAACACACTGACTCACCAGTGACGTCTCTAGGTGAAGTCCTTCATCTTTCATCCAGCACGGACCGCCATCATTTCATCCAGCCAGGACTTCTCTCTGCAGGAAATAACACAGTTATCTCGAGCTCTGCTTGTAGAATACATTACTTAATTTTTCCCAACTTCTACATTACACCACATGAAGAAAAAGAGACGACATAGTGTCGCTCTACACAGTAACAGGACCGCCCCCTCATTTAAAACAGTATACTCAAAAAATAAAATAAATACATCACTGCAGTAATAATATCCCTAAATTAGCCCCGATGGTAATAATATTCCCCATCCTGGCCACCGTGTGTTTCATTCCTGGTGTCAGCCATATGTTCTCCCATCCTGCCCTCATGAGTATCCATTCTGCCCCATATGATCTCCCCATCCTGCCCCATATGATTGCCCCATGTGATCTCTCCATCCTGCCCCATCTGTCTCCATCGTATCCATCCTGCCCCATGATCCTGCACGATCTGTCTCCAATTCTGCCCCCAGTGTCTCCAATCATGCCCCATGTCTCCATTCTGCCCCCTATGTCTCCAACCATGCCCCCATGTCTAAAATCCTGCCACTTGTCTCCAATCATGCCCCATGTCTCCATTCTGCCCCCTATGTCTCCAACCATGCCCCCATGTCCAGCATTCTGCCCCCGGGTCTCAAAGTCTGCCCCTGTGTCCAGCATTCTGCCCCTGTCACTGTGTCCAGCATTCTGCCCCTGTCACTGTGTCCAGCATTCTGCCCCCACTGTGTCCAGCTTTACTGCCCCCACTGTGTCCAGCTTTACTGCCCCCTGTGTCCAGCACTCTGCCCCCACTGTGTCCAGCCTTACTGCCCCCACTGTGTCCAGCTTTACTGCCCCCACTGTGTCCAGCTTTACTGCCCCCAATGTGTCCAGCTTTACTGCACCCACTGTGTCCAGCTTTACTGCCCCCACTGTGTCCAGCTTTACTGCCCCCACTGTGTCCAGCTTTACTGCCCCCACTGTGTCCAGCTTTACTGCCCCCCTGTGTCCAGCACTCTGCCCCCACTGTGTCCAGCTTTACTGCCCCCTGTGTCCAGCTTTACTGCCCCCTGTGTCCAGCACTCTGCCCCCACTGTGTCCAGCTTTACTGCCCCCACTGTGTCCAGCTTTACTGCCCCCCTGTGTCCAGCACTCTGCCCCCAATGTGTCCAGCTTTACTGCCCCCACTGTGTCCAGCTTTACTGCCTCCCTATGTCCAGCACTCTGCCCCCACTGTGTCCAGCTTTACTGCCCCCACTGTGTCCAGCTTTACTGCCCCCACTGTGTCCAGCTTTACTGCCCCCACTGTGTCCAGCTTTACTGCCCCCTGTGTCCAGCACTCTGCCCCCACTGTGTCCAGCCTTACTGCCCCCACTGTGTCCAGCTTTACTGCCCCCACTGTGTCCAGCTTTACTGCCCCCAATGTGTCCAGCTTTACTGCACCCACTGTGTCCAGCTTTACTGCTCCCACTGTGTCCAGCTTTACTGCCCCCACTGTGTCCAGCTTTACTGCCCCCACTGTGTCCAGCTTTACTGCCCCCCTGTGTCCAGCACTCTGCCCCCACTGTGTCCAGCTTTACTGCCCCCCACTGTGTCCAGCTTTACTGCCCCCACTGTGCCCAGCTTTACTGCCCCCCTGTGTCCAGCACACTGCCCCCAATGTGTCCAGCTTTACTGCCCCCAATGTGTCCAGCTTTACTGCCTCCCTGTGTCCAGCACTCTGCCCCCACTGTGTCCAGCTTTACTGCCCCCACTGTGTCCAGCTTTACTGCCCCCACTGTGTCCAGCTTTACTGCCCCCACTGTGTCCAGCTTTACTGCCCCCACTGTGTCCAGCTTTACTGCCCCCTGTGTCCAGCACTCTGCCCCCACTGTGTCCAGCCTTACTGCCCCCACTGTGTCCAGCTTTACTGCCCCCACTGTGTCAAGCTTTACTGCCCCCAATGTGTCCAGCTTTACTGCACCCACTGTGTCCAGCTTTACTGCTCCCACTGTGTCCAGCTTTACTGCCCCCACTGTGTCCAGCTTTACTGCCCCCACTGTGTCCAGCTTTACTGCCCCCCTGTGTCCAGCACTCTGCCCCCACTGTGTCCAGCTTTACTGCCCCCCACTGTGTCCAGCTTTACTGCCCCCACTGTGCCCAGCTTTACTGCCCCCCTGTGTCCAGCACTCTGCCCCCAATGTGTCCAGCTTTACTGCCCCCAATGTGTCCAGCTTTACTGCCTCCCTGTGTCCAGCACTCTGCCCCCACTGTGTCCAGCTTTACTGCCCCCACTGTGTCCAGCTTTACTGCCCCCACTGTGTCCAGCTTTACTGCCCCCACTGTGTCCAGCTTTACTGCCCCCACTGTGTCCAGCTTTACTGCCCCCTGTGTCCAGCACTCTGCCCCCACTGTGTCCAGCCTTACTGCCCCCACTGTGTCCAGCTTTACTGCCCCCACTGTGTCCAGCTTTACTGCCCCCACTGTGTCCAGCTTTACTGCCCCCTGTGTCCAGCACTCTGCCCCCACTGTGTCCAGCTTTACTGCCCCCACTGTGTCCAGCTTTACTGCCCCCACTGTGTCCAGCTTTACTGCCCCCACTGTGTCCAGCTTTACTGCCCCCTGTGTCCAGCACTCTGCCCCCACTGTGTCCAGCCTTACTGCCCCCACTGTGTCCAGCTTTACTGCCCCCACTGTGTCCAGCTTTACTGCCCCCAATGTGTCCAGCTTTACTGCACCCACTGTGTCCAGCTTTACTGCCCCCACTGTGTCCAGCTTTACTGCCCCCACTGTGTCCAGCTTTACTGCCGCCACTGTGTCCAGCTTTACTGCCCCCACTGTGTCCAGCTTTACTGCCCCCCTGTGTCCAGCACTCTGCCCCCACTGTGTCCAGCTTTACTGCCCCCCACTGTGTCCAGCTTTACTGCCCCCACTGTGCCCAGCTTTACTGCCCCCCTGTGTCCAGCACTCTGCCCCCAATGTGTCCAGCTTTACTGCCCCCAATGTGTCCAGCTTTACTGCCTCCCTGTGTCCAGCACTCTGCCCCCACTGTGTCCAGCTTTACTGCCCCCACTGTGTCCAGCTTTACTGCCCCCACTGTGTCCAGCTTTACTGCCCCCACTGTGTCCAGCTTTACTGCCCCCCTGTGTCCAGCACTCTGCCCCCACTGTGTCCAGCTTTACTGCCCCCCTGTGTCCAGCTTTACTGCCCCCCTGTGTCCAGCACTCTGCCCCGGGCCCCCCCCCCCCCCCGATCGCCGCTGTCAATAAAAAAATTAAAAAAAAGTTCTGCTTACTTACCTGCCGCGCTCCTGTTCTCTCCACGCAGCTGCAGCGTGCACTCGCCGGCCACTGACAATGACGTCAGACGCCGGCGACCTGCACGCTGCGGCTGACGTCAGCTGCCAGCCTCAGATTGGCTGGCGGCTGTTAACTATTGACGTGCGGGCGCGGGCCCGCACGTCAATAGCGCGCCGTTAAACAGCTGCAGCGCTGGCCGCCGCTAAGGGCCCGGTTCAGCCTGCGGCTGCCGGTAGGGGCCCGGTGAGCAGATAAGACGGGGCCCGATGCGGGCCCCCTCTGCTCACCGGGCCACATACGCCAGTCACGGCTGTAATGCCCTGATGGCGGCCCTGAATGCGTCCATAGACTACTATGGACCCTATAGATGCTGTAAGGGTGTATATATGCAGTGTCGGACTGGAGCACCTTGGGCCCACCAGAGAAAATCATTCTTGGGGCCCACTATGTAGCTACATAGAAATAGATACAAGACCACCAATTGTGTGGTAAAAAGCGCTAATATCAGGGTATAATATAAGGTAGTTCACGTCTTAATTATTTAGCAAGGGTTGGGGTAGCCCCCTCACAAAATATAATGTAGCCCCCTCATAAAATATAATGCAGTCCCCTCTTATAGAATATAATGCAGCACCCCACAAAATATAATGCCACCCCCTCAGGTATACAATATAGATATTGGTCTGCACACTTTTGAGATAAATTGGTGGTGCTGGTATAGTGGACGAAAGTCCCAAATACTAGTAGCTTAGAAATATACCGCACTCACAAGTGGAATATCATGCAAAATATGAACAATTTATTGTGTACATAAATAACGTGTCATCACTGTACAAATACAAATTATAAAGCGATGCGAACAAATGACGTTTCGGACCCTCCGAGTCCTTAATCATATATCGCTGTGGAAAAAAGAAAGAAAAACATACCATCTATATACAAATATGCAATTTACAAAGAATAACAACAGGCTCATAATAACAGGTACACAACAAGTAAATAAACCAAAAAATAATAATAGCCCCGAAGTCCAAATTCAAAAGGTAGGGAAATAACACCAGTTCCAAGCTGTGTATGTATAAATCACCAAAAACCACACATGAGTGAGGAGAGAGCAAATACAAGGTTACCTTTTATAAAGTGATGAGTGGTAAATGAGCACACTCAAGAGGAAGCAATAAACGTATTCAGTTTGTTTGCTGTGGGGAATAGTGTGGCGATTAGAAAAAGCTATTTGCCATGGTCAGGAGGGAGAAGGAAAATAATAATCCGTTACCTAGAAACGTGGTACACTGTATTTGTATGGGGAATATGTCCCATAGGTTGAACCTGTAAAGTTATGAAAAAGCGGTATGTGGTATGTCCGAGACCGGTAATTGTCCCCGAGTTATGGGCCCATATAAGTGCAGGTATTACCTTAAATGTCCGTCAGAGGAAAGCTGCGCTCCCGCGCCCTGCTTTTGCTGTGTGTGCCTTTGCCGGTAATGGAGGCGTTTATACCTCCATGTGGATGCTATGGGCAGGAAGGTTCCTCCTACCGGAAGTGACGTAGGTCCGTCAGAGGTGCGTGGTGTACTGGCGCCCTGGTTGTTAGGGACGCCAGTACTCCGTACCGCTGATAGGGGGAAGCAGCGCATGCGTGGAATGCGCTGGCTGCTTATGCCTAGGTAGTTAGGAACGCTAGTATTACGTGCCGCTGATAGGGGGAGGCGGCGCATGTGCAGAAAGCACTTGTGTCATGGCCGCTTATGCCCTGGTTGTAAGGGACGCCAGTAAGAAGAGGCGGCGCGTGCGTAAAGAGCTTATGTCCCGGTCGCTATATAGAGAACGCAGAGACATCTAGTGTAGATGTGGGGCCTGTGCCCTGGGATGCCCTGTCGCATATTGCTGATCGGGAGAAACACAAGAGCTGTCATAGTGTCCTAACCGCTATGGAGATGCCCTGTTGGAGCCTACCTGTCTGCCAATGTGCATGTGTATACAGGTACCACTGTGACCCCCCTGTCTCCATGAATACAGATGTACATAAATCATGAAATAGCCTGGTCGGTGTAGCCCAGATCTAATTAATGTGGGTCTGTGAAATTGTACTGGTGAATATCAATTGGTTAATATTATCTAGGAAAAAGTATAGTAGTAAAAGGAGATCCTAATCTGGCACTCATTATATATGAACATAGTGTCTTATAAATTGCGGAACCAAAAAGTAAAAAATAAAAGTAAAAAAATAATAAAATAAGAATAAATCGATCAAAAGGTAAAAAATGAACTACAAGGTAGATGGATGCAAATGAAAAAAAACAATTGAATGAAAAATAAGAAAATAAAAAAATAATAAAAAATAATAATGAAAAAATAAATAATAATGAAAAAATAAAAAAATTAAAAAATAATAAAATAAAAAAATTGTAAAAAAATTTAAAAAATGAAAAATACGGAAATAAAAATAACTAGGGGATAGAAATAAAATATAAAAGTAAAAAATGAAATACAAAGGTAAAAGGAAAAAATTAAATAAACGCAAACCAGGAAAATAATAAAAAAATTCATAAAAATATAAAAAAAGGAAAATTAAAAATAAAGAAAATAAAAAAATAAAAACGAAAAAATTGAAAGAAAATATAAAAAAAATGAAAAAGTGGTTCAAAGTCCTGATTTTACAGAACACGGACTCACCAATGGAGGATCAAAGTCAGCGTGTCTGGAAATTAAAAAGAAGAAACAGTTAGTGGCCCATAAGACAATCTAATTCAGACATGCCAATCTATTTCTCTATTAAGGCCTCTGGGTTCCAGGGTATCCAGCGTGTATATCCAATATGTTTCTCTTTGCTTTAAAAGCTTAATATGGTCCCCCCCTCTCCTGGGACGTGATACCTGTTCCACAACCTGGAAGCGTAACTGTGCCATTGAATGCTTGAATTTTGAGAAGTGGTCGGGCAGTGGGAGCCAGTTCTTACCACAACGGATTGTGGACTTGTGGCTCGCTATTCGATCCCGAACATGTTGAGTGGTCTCCCCAACATATAGAAGACCCCACGGGCACTTAATCACATAAATTACGAAATTTGAGTTACATGTGAAATAACCCCTAATGGGGTAACTCTTGCCTGTCCTGGGATGAGTTATGTTTTCTGCCTTGGTGACATTAGAGCAGGCTGCACAACTCAAACATGGAAAAGTGCCGATACGTCTGTTGCCGAAGAATCTCTGTGCGGTTTCCGTACGTGCGCTTCCCACGTCAGCCCGAACTACCGAGTCCCTGATATTGGTGGGTCTCCGAGTGCAGATTAGTGCAGGTACACTGAATGATTCAATGCTGGGATATGATTTTGAGAGGAGTGACCAATGTTTTTTAATAATGGAGTATACCTTTGGCATGCAAGGATGATACGTATGTACGAACGGAATTCTCTGAGTCTGGCAGGAAACTGGAGCAGGGGATGGTGGGGTTATTGCTCGTCTTCTCTCTTTTTCTAATAGCCCGGCAGGATACTGTCTCTCCCTGAATTTGTCCACCATCCCGTCCAGCCTGGTGTTTCTAGTATCAGGGTCCGTAACTACAGGTCCTTCTCAAAAAATTAGCATATAGTGTTAAATTTCATTATTTACCATAATGTAATGATTACAATTAAACTTTCATATATTATAGATTCATTATCCACCAACTGAAATTTGTCAGGTCTTTTATTGTTTTAATACTGATGATTTTGGCATACAACTCCTGATAACCCAAAAAACCTGTCTCAATAAATTAGCATATGAAGAAAAGGTTCTCTAAACGACCTATTACCCTAATCTTCTGAATCAACTAATTAACTCTAAACACATGCAAAAGATACCTGAGGCTTTTATAAACTCCCTGCCTGGTTCATTACTCAAAACCCCCATCATGGGTTAAGGTACCTTCACACATAACGATATTGTTATCGATATCGTTGCTATTTGTGACGTAGCAACGATATCGTTAATGAAATCGTTATGTGTGACAGCGACCAACGATCAGGCCCCTGCTGGGAGATCGTTGGTCGCTGAATAAAGTCCAGAACTTTATTTCGTCGCTGGACTCCCTGGAGACATCGCTGGATCGGCGTGTGTGACACCGATCCAGCGATGTCTTCACTGGTAACCAGGGTAAACATCGGGTAACTAAGCGCAGGGCCGCGCTTAGTAACCCGATGTTTACCCTGGTTACCATGCTAAAAGTAAAAAAAAACAAACACTAGATACTTACCTACAGCCGTCCGTCCTCCAGCGCTGTGCTCTGCTCTCCTCCTGTACTGTCTGTGAGCCGGAAAGCAGAGCGGTGACGTCACCGCTCTGCTTTCCGGCTCACAGCCAGTACAGGAGGAGTGCAGAGAAGCAGAGCGCAGCGCTGGAGGACAGACGGCTGTAGGTAAGTATCTAGTGTTTGTTTTTTTTCACTTTTAGCATGGTAACCAGGGTAAACATCGGGTTACTAAGCGCGGCCCTGCGCTTAGTTACCCGATATTTACCCTGATTACCGGCATCGTTGGTCGCTGGAGAGCGGTCTGTGTGACAGCTCTCCAGCGACCAAACAGCGACGCTGCAGCGATCCGGATCGTTGTCGGTATCGCTGCAGCGTCGCTTAATGTGAAGGGGCCTTAAGACTAGCGACCTGACAGATGTCAAGAAGGCCATCATTGACACCCTCAAGCAAGAGGGTAAGACCCAGAAAGAAATTTCTCAACAAATAGGCTGTTCCCAGAGTGCTGTATCAAGGCACCTCAATGGTAAGTCTGTTGGAAGGAAACAATGTGGCAGAAAACGCTGTACAACGAGAAGAGGAGACCGGACCCTGAGGAAGATTGTGGAGAAGGACCGATTCCAGACCTTGGGGAACCTGAGGAAGCAGTGGACTGAGTCTGGTGTGGAAACATCCAGAGCCACCGTGCACAGGCGTGTGCAGGAAATGGGCTACAGGTGCCGCATTCCCCAGGTAAAGCCACTTTTGAACCATAAACAGCGGCAGAGGCGCCTGACCTGGGCTACAGAGAAGCAGCACTGGACTGTTGCTAAGTGGTCCCAAGTACTTTTTTCTGATGAAAGCAAATTTTGCATGTCATTCGGAAATCAAGGTGCCAGAGTCTGGAGGAAGACTGGGGAGAAGGAAATGCCAAAATGCCTGAAGTCCAGTGTCAAGTACCCACAGTCAGTGATGGTGTGGGGTGCCATGTCAGCTGCTGGTGTTGGTCCACTGTGTTTCATCAAGGGCAGGGTCAATGCAGCTAGCTATCAGGAGATTTTGGAGCACTTCATGCTTCCATCGGCTGAAATGCTTTATGGAGATGAAGATTTCATTTTTCAGCACGACCTGGCACCTGCTCACAGTGCCAAAACCACTGGTAAATGGTTTACTGACCATGGTATTACTGTGCTCAATTGGCCTGCCAACTCTCCTGACCTGAACCCCATAGAGAATCTGTGGGATATTGTGAAGAGAAAGTTGAGAGACGCAAGACCCAACACTCTGGATGAGCTTAAGGCCGCTATTGAAGCATCCTGGGCCTCCATAACATCTCAGCAGTGTCACAGGCTGATTGCCTCCATGCCACGCCGCATTGAAGCAGTCATTTCTGCCAAAGGATTCCCGACCAAGTATTGAGTGCATAACTGAACATTATTATTTGATGGTTTTTTTGTTTGTTATTAAAAAACACTTTTATTTGATTGGATGGGTGAAATATGCTAATTTATTGAGACAGGTTTTTTGGGTTATCAGGAGTTGTATGCCAAAATCATCAGTATTAAAACAATAAAAGACCTGACAAATTTCAGTTGGTGGATAATGAATCTATAATATATGAAAGTTTAATTGTAATCATTACATTATGGTAAATAATGAAATTTAACACTATATGCTAATTTTTTGAGAAGGACCTGTATACGTGAAATTCTAGTGAATTGAAATCATGGCAGACTGTCTCTTGTGGCTCTAGGGTGACAGCTGGAATAGTGCAACAAATTGTTGAAGTCAGTCGGCTTATTGTAGAGGTCGAGTGTAAGTAGTCCCGTGGTGTCCTTAAGCACTAGAGTGTCAAGAAAAGGTATCCTTCTCGTATTGTATTGGATAGTGAATTTTAATTCTGGGATAGTAGAGTTGAGAACCTCGTGAAACTCTTTTAGTAAGTCAAGGGTCCCCGTCCAGATCAAAAATATATCATCGATATACCAGCGATATATCATGGCATGTTGTATAAAGAGAGCATTCTCAAAAACGTATTCTGTCTCAAATTTGTCCATAAATGCATTAGCGTATGCAGGCGCTACGTGGGACCCCATAGCGGTCCCACGTTTCTGGACATAGAAGATGTCCTCGTATAGGAAAAAGTTTTCATATAGGACAATTTTGAGTAAGTCCATACAGAGATGGATGGATCCATCTGAGAGGTCTGATGTAGAAAGAAGGGATCTAGTGGCCTCCATACCCCTAATATGTGCAATCGACGTGTAGACTAGTGTGACTAGCCAACTCTCTGGGGGTACTGCCCCCAATTCTTTAATAATCCGTATGAAGTGTCCTGTATCCAAAAGGAAGGACCTAGTAGTCTTAATTAGTGGTGTCATTACTTTCTCACGAAAGATGGAAAGTGGCGATAGAATCGAATCTGTAGATGCTACAATCGGTCTACCCGGGGGATCTATAAGTGACTTATGTATTTTGGGTAATATATAGAACACCGGTGTTATGGGGTGAAGGTTGGAGAGAAATGTAGCAGTTTTTTTTGTCTATGACCCCTTTGTCTAAGTAGTGTGTAGTTACCTCCTTGATTTTAGATCTAATCTCTGTAGTAGGATCTTTTTGGATAACCTTATAGGTATCACTGTCGGACAGTTGGCGATGGATTTCTTGGGAATATGACACACGATCCATCACCACAATTGCACCACCCTTGTCGGCTGGTTTAATTATGATGCGTTTGTTATCACGCAGGGACCTCAGAGCTACCTTCTCGCTTTGTGAAAGATTGGAATGGGTAGGATAAAAACCTAATTTGTGTTCATGTGAGAGCATTTTTATCTCCCGATCAACAAGTTCGATAAAGGTTTCTGTCGCATGGTGTGAGCGTGGTGGTTGGATCTGGCTTGGGACACGGAGGCCGAGCGATGAAATCGACATATCTGACTTAGTAGTGTCACTTATTAGGGATATGCCACGATCCGTATCCCCTGGCGATAGACCAAAGTGGGTTTTCAGTCTTACTAAGCGATAAAATCGCTGCAGATCCTTCTCAAGTTGGAACGCATTCCAACCCGAGGTGGGACAGAACGACAAGCCTTTCTGAAGTAGAGATAGTTCCGCAGGGGCGAGTAGGTGACTGGAAATATTAATCACCAGGTTCGGTGGCCTACCTGGGATCGAGTTGTCATTTTTTCCCCGTGATCTTCTCGTGGGCCTGTTTGATGTGTTCCTCCCCTGCGGTTTTTTGATAAAAAAACGCGGTCGGTTTGTTCCTATTGAGGAATCGCCACTCGAGCTGAAGGATCCAAATCTTCTTTGGGTAGAAGCACGTAATACTAGCGTTCCTAACTACCTAGGCATAAGCAGCCAGCGCTTTCCACGCATGCGCTGCTTCCCCCTATCAGCGGTACGGAGTACTGGCGTCCCTAACAACCACGCACCTCTGATGGACCTACGTCACTTCCGGTAGGAGGAACCTTCCTGCCCATAGCATCCACATGGAGGTATAAACGCCTCCATTACCGGCAAAGGCACACACAGCAAAAGCAGGGCGCGGGAGCGCAGCTTTCCTCTGACGGACATTTAAGGTAATACCTGCACCTATATGGGCCCATAACTCGGGGACAATTACCGGTCTCGGACATACCACATACCGCTTTTTCATAACTTTACAGGTTCAACCTATGGGACATATTCCCCATACAAATACAGTGTACCACTTTTCTAGGTAACGGATTATTATTTTCCTTCTCCCTCCTGACCATGGCAAATAGCTTTTTCTAATCGCCACACTATTCCCCACAGCAAACGAACTGAATACGTTTATTCCTTCCTCTTGAGTGTGCTCATTTACCACTCATCACTTTATAAAAGGTAACCTCGTATTTGCTCTCTCCTCACTCATGTGTGGTTTTTGGTGATTTATACATACACAGCTTGGAACTGGTGTTATTTCCCTACCTTTTGAATTTGGACTTCGGGGCTATTATTATTTTTTGGTTTATTTACTTGTTGTGTACCTGTTATTATGAGCCTGTTGTTATTCTTTGTAAATTGCATATTTGTATATAGATGGTATGTTTTTCTTTCTTTTTTCCACAGCGATATATGATTAAGGACTCGGAGGGTCCGAAACGTCATTTGTTCGCATCGCTTTATAACTTGTATTTGTACAGCGATGACACGTTATTTATGTACACAATAAATTGTTCATATTTTGCATGATATTCCATTTGTGAGTGCGGTATATTTCTAAGCTACCCCCTCAGGTATAACGCAGTCCCCACCATAGAATATAATGTAGCACCTTCATAGGGTATAATGCAGCCCCCCTCATATAGTATAATGCAGCCCACCACAGAATATAATGTAGTCCCCTGAGAGAATGCAGCCCCACCACAGAATATAATGCAGCCCCCCATAGAGTATACTGTAGCCCCCTCACATAGTATGATGTAGCCCCTCATAATATAATGTAGTCCCGAGAATAATGCAATCCCCCCACAGAATATATTGTAGCCCCCTCATAAAGTATAATGCAGCCCCTTTCCACCCCCATCATTGTCCTCGTCACCACCTCCATCATTGCCTTCTCCCCCTCCACCCCTATCATTCTCCCCCACCACCTCCATCACTGCCCATTCCACCACCTGCATCATTGCCTCCTCCCCACCATCATTGTCCATTCCATCACCTCCATCATCACCTCCTCCCACCACCATCATTGCCCATCACTGCCTCCCCTCACCACCATCATTGCCCATTTCATCACCTCCATCATTGCCTCCCACCACCACCATTGCCCATCACCTCCATCATTGCCTCCCCCACCACCATCATTGCCCATCACCTCCATCATTGCCTCCCCACCATCATTGCCTATCACCTCCATTGCCTATCACCTCCATCATTGCCCATCACCTCCATCATTGCCTCCCCCACCACCATCATTGCCCATCATCTCCATCATTGCCTCCCCACCATCATTGCCTGTCACCTCCATCATTGCCCATCACCTCCATCATTGCCTCCCCACCATCATTGCCTCTCACCTCCATCATTGCTTCCCACACCATCATTGCCCATCACCTCCATCATTGCCCTCCACCATCATTGCCCATCACCTCCATCATTCCCTTCCTCACCATCATTGCCCATCACCTCCATCATTGTCTCTCCCCCACCCCATCATTGCCCATAACCTCCATCATTGTCTCCCCCCACCAATATCATTGTCCTTCACCACACACACACACACACACACCTCACTGCAGCAGCAGCTCATCACTCACACACGCAGGCGCACACACACTCTCACACACAAACAAGCAGTCACACACACGCAGGCACACACATGCAGGCACACAGCATAGCTCACCTCCCCGCAGCAGCAGCTCATCCCAGCAGCTTCTTCCTCGCTGGAAGCTTTCTGACTGAGACAGCACGCAGCTGGATGATGACATCATCCAGCTGGGCTGCCTCAGACAGGAAGCAGGACACCGTGAGGTGAGCTGCTCTGTGAGTATGTGTGCCTGCATGTGTGTGTGGGTGTGCATGTGTGTGTGGTGCGGCTTTACATGTGGGCAGTGTTAGCTGCAGCCTGCGGCTAATGCTACCCGCTATTAAAGAGAAATGGTATTCACACCTCTCCACGCTCATAGGGGCATGGGGAAGTGTGAATATTCATTTTGCTTTAACAGCGGAGACAGGATCCTGCCTCCAGCTGCTGCTACTGGCACAGGGCGGGACCCCTTGACTCAGGGGCCCCATAGCCACAGGCTGGGGCCCCTGGAGCAGTAGGGGCCCTAGGCAGCTGCTGGCCAGTATGCAAGCAGGTGTCAGTGCCTGGGCCCACCGGAAAATCCTCCGGTGGGCCAGTCCGAGCCTGTATATATGTTACGCACCTGTTCTGGATCCGTGCTTTGCTCTCCTTACCATGGTCCTCTGATCTCTGTTGTGCTCCATGGTGGGGGTTTGTAGATAGCCTAGAGTGATCCCATGTGATCATGTGCCTTGGCCTGTATACAGTAAGGCCTAGCAGCACACACACCAGGGTCTTGGAATTCAGACTTTCTAGATACTCCGGAGTTGGATTTTCTACCTGTTCCCGGTCTTCCAGGACCTCTGCTACATGTCTGCCTGATGCTTCCACCTGTGGATTCCAGGACATCTCCTATTCGTCTTCCAGGACCTCTGATACATGTCTGCAGACCACCAGGATCTCTGCTACCTGTTCCCAGTCTTCCAGAACCTCTGATATATGTCTGCCTGTGACTTCCAACACCTGTGTTACCTGCCTGCGATTTTACAGGACCTTTTCTACGTGTCTAACAGTGGCTTCAGATTGTCTCCTGTCCTCATCTGGTTTATAGGACCTCTGCTTCCTGTTCTCGATCTTCCAGAACCTCTGCTACATGTCTGCCTCTTTCTTCCAGGACTTTTGCTACTTGTTACAGTCCTCCAGGACCCCTGCTACCTGTTCCCAGTCTTCCAGAACCCCTGCTACATGTCCGACTGTAGTCTTCCAGCACCTGTGCTATCTGCCTACGGTCTTCCAGGACCTTTGTTAAGTGTCTGCCTGCTACTTCCAGGACATCTCCTATCCGCCTGTGGATTCCAGGACATGTCTGTTCAGATTCCAGAACCTCTGCTACCTGTCTGCAATCCTCCAGAACCTCTGCTATCTGTTCCCAGTCTTCCAGAACCTCTGCTACATGTCTTTCTGTAACTTCCAGGACCTCTGCTTCCTGTCTGTGGTCTTCCAATACCTGTGTTACCTGCCCGCGATCTTACATGACCTTTTCTACGTGTCTGCCAGCGGCTTCGGATTGTCACTTGTCTTCATCTGGTTTCCAGAATTTCTGCTTCCTGTTCCCGATCTTCCAGAACCTCTTCTACATGTCTGCCTCTGGCTTCCAGGAATTTTGCTACTTGTCTACAGTCCTCCAGGACCTCCGCTACCTGTTCCCAGTCTTCCAGAACCTCTGTTACATGTCCACCTGTGGCTTCCAGGACCTCTGCTTCCTGTCTGTAGTTTTCCAGCACCTGTGCTTCCTGCCAATAGTCTTCCAGGACCTTTGCTACGTGTTTGCCTGCGGCTTTCAGATTATCTCCTGTCCTCATGTGGCTTTAAGGACCTCTTCTTCCTGTTCCCGATCTTCCAGAACATCTGCTACATGTCAGCCTGTGGCTTCCAGGACCTCAGCTGCTTGCATGCAGTTTTCTAGGACCTCTGCTTCCTGTCTTTGGTCTTCCAAGACATCCGCTACCTTCCTTGTCTGCAGCCTTGCATGACCTTTGCTATGTGTCCGCCTGCGGCTTCCAGAATGTCTCTTGTCCTCATGCGGCTTCTACGACCACTGATACCTGTTTCCAGTCTTCTAGGACCTGTGCTATGTGTCCGCCTATGGCTTCCAGGACCTCTTCTTCTTGCCTGCAATTTTCTAGGACCACCTTTTCCTGTCTGTTGTCTTCTAAGGCCTCTGCTACCTGCCTACGGTCTTCCAGGACCTTTGCTACATGTCTGCCTATGGCTTCCCGAATGTCTCCTGTCCGCATGCAGCTTCCAGGCCTTCCTGGACCTCTGGTACCTGCTCATGGTATTCCAGGACCTCTGCTACCTATCTGTGTTCTTCAAAGACCTCTGCTACCTATTCCAGGACTTCTGTCTGTCAGCGGTCCCCTGTTCTTTTGCTACCTGTTTTCCGTGTGCCCACCCGGACCTTGGACTTTCAGAATCCACCTCACCTAGTGAGCCTAACAATATAGTGGCAGTTACTGAGTGATATAAGCAACTCTATGGCATGCAGCTGTATATAGTGGACATACAGTACATGCAAGGATTTATCCCCCCAAAATGGCTAATATATGATAAAATGGTGGTTGATAGAGACTGGCTTACTCTCCACACTGATGACGTACATTGTCGGGCACATTTGGCAGTTGCTTATCTTGGGCTTTGGAATACACATTGGATGATTGGTCAGGCCTGCATAAATTGGTGCTTTCAGCTGACTTTAATGTGCATGTCGGCTTTTAGACTCCTATATAATGATGTCCTAGTCATCCACTGTCTAAAGAAAGAATGATCACCTAGTATGTTACATACCACTGTTAACCCATATAAGTAACTATGAAGATTTGTCTTCCTTTCTATGAATGTATTATCAGAAAATGACCCATTGTTTAAATAAGGTTTTATGTTAAATATAGGATCTAAATAAATTCCAGATCACTGTCTATATTTTTAAAAATAAAAAACATGCAATTTTCACACTGGCCACTAAACCGTATACTAGATCTTCATGTTCTGTACATAAGACTGTTCGGCAGTCACATTATCATAACAGGCAGAATTAAAATGATAGTTAATATCTCTTTATACAGGATCCACTATTCACAATATGTGACGTTACAGCTCACCTCCCTCCCCTAATGTCACAGTGACCTTTGCCCAGACTAGAGCATGCTCACATAAGGCCTATATGCATACAAACAGGTTTTGAGTCAGTCTATTGCGACTAAACAGAAAATAGGATTCTAATATTAGGCCTGCTGGAAATTTCAGGATTTTATTTTTTTTAATACAGTGATTCGAAAAAATAAAAAACAAAAATAATTAAAAATAATTATCATCAACATTTTTAAAAACATACTGTATGTTGAACATAAAAACCTTATAACCAACAGGTCATTTTCCGATTGCACCTTCCTAATAAGAAGGCTGTCAAGAAAGGACTTACCATATATGACATTGGTTCCTCAGACTTTTACCTTTTGCATCTTTTTCTGTCTTATTAAAGGGAATCTGTCAGCAATAAAGCAGAGCTGAGAAAGCTAACTCCGCCCACCAGTCTATCTGTGTACACCATGAACATACTACCCAAAAGCCATCTCTCAATACTAGAGAGGGCACCACTCCACAATAATATAAATCATATTGATCCTATGGCACTTACGTCATATGGGGATCAATAAGTGTTTAAAACAATATTATTTGAAAAACTAGACTTCATTAATTAAGCAAACATATAAAAACATAAATGATAAATCTACAAATGTGCCTCAACCAAAACAAAAAAGGAGAGGACAGCTCAAAAGGATGGATATCCCAGTACATAAAAAAGAAAAATGTTACTAAAAAATTCTAATTATAAATGTTGTTATTTAGTAATTTGACAAAAAATTATTAAAGATTATGTGTTTTGAAAAATCGATTGATAAGACACACACAGCAATATTATCAAATAATTTGATTAAATTGTTTACAAATTGCTTATATAATTTAAAAGGTTACACATAATACCATCAAAATTACATCATGCCATCAAAATTCATTGCTATTTAATTCCTGAAACTACATTTAGTAACATCAGCTTTGCTAGTTTGATAATTCATGCAGTCAACTCAATCAAATCCCCAAGTAGAATACCCCTATCTTAATACAAAAATTCCACCCTCACCGAATCCAGAAAAAAAAATCCATATAGTGGTTAACGGCAAAGCCTACTCTGAACCATACGAGGGATCAGTCAGACCGCAAGATTAATGAAAATGAGAATGTAAATACAAAAGGACTGGCCAGATGACAAGTGACCCCATGATGCCTCCCCCTCACCCCGACGCGCGTTTTGCTTTATTTTTTTCTGGAGGCGTTGCATGACATGTGGTGCTCCCAATCAGCGCTGGCGTCACTGTCTTCGCCTTCTTGCGAATTGCACATGAAGAGGAAGTCAGGGATCAGCTGCAGACCGGACTTCCTCTTCATGTTCAATTCGACTGAAGGTTGGGACAGTGACGCCAGTGCTGATTGGGTGCCAGGCACCACAGGTCATAACAACCACACGAGAGCCCCGGGACCGCGACACCACTGGAATGGCGCTGGCACGGGAGGTGAGTATAAGGTTTTTTATTTTATCGGGAGGAAACATTTAGATCAAGAAGGGGTTATCCTAGTAGGTGACAACCTCTTTAAGCTTTATGGCAATTCTACCACAATGAAAATCCTTTTTTTATCATCAATCAATGAATCAATGATAGAACGAGGAAGACTTCCCCCCTCTCAACCTCCGAGACACTTTACAACCCAGAATTGAACTTTGGAAATAGCAGTGCACAATGTACCTGACAACCTGACAAAAGAATTTACAATTTCAAAGAAAATTCTTTTGGCTCAGCTTATGCTCTAGAAACCAAGTAGAAATAAAACAACATTTTATAAGGATGAGCTAAGATCGGTGGCCATTAGGGATCTGAAATAATGGCTACTGAGACTAGAGCTTGTAATAATATGTAGTAATAGTCATCATTTCCAACTTTAGCAAGTCTTTATTGGTTACAACTGGATAACCTGAACGTAGATGCTTATAAGGTGCTGAAAGCCCTATCAATCAGCTATAAACTGCTGAGGGAACCTTGCAGTCACTATAACCACTAACCAGGACTTCTGCAGCCAAGAACGATAACAGTCTATGTGAACAGCACAATTGTATACGTTGGCTCTTTCTGAACTAGGTATGAAATCCTTCCCAACCAGGTGATTTTCTATTTTGGATCTTTTGTTTTTTCCTATCCTTTTTTTTCAAGAATCATATATATACAGTTTTGAATGACTCTATTGATTTTACCATCAAATGTCCTGGAAAACTGGGAAAATTTACAAGTGCAGTGAAATTACGCAAAAAAATCCACAGTACTGCAATTGTTTTAGGAGTTTTGTTTTTATGGAGTTTACTGTGCACTAAAAATGACCTGGCAGCATGATTCTCCAGCTCTGTGCAATTATGGCAATAACCAAACATGAATAGTTTTTTTTAGTTATTTAAATAGTGAAAAAAATCAGCACACGCTGCATGTTATATAAACAAAATACATGTTACACACACACTATAGATTACACACAGTGCATGTTCTATAGACACAACATGTTACACACACTATAGATTATATACAGACTGCGTGTTATGCACACTCTCTATGCTGACACACTGTACATTACATACACATTATGTAGAGAACATACCAGGCTCTCCTCACTTTCTCACGCAGCGGTGGTGTCGTAAGTGAGATCACCGGTGCTCATCAGCTGATGAACTCCTGTGACCTCTCACAGCATCTTAGTGCTATACACTGTCGAAGCAATGACGCTTCTGTCAGTGTGTAGCCGGCAGCCGGTTAGAACAGTCTCGATGTGACTGTTCTACAAGTGAGATCGCATTCTGGATTAAGTGGACTATGGAGGACATGAGAGTATATGGTTGTTTATGATTTTTGATTGTTTACAGGGGGCATGGGCATCGGGGATTAGGAGCTTGGTGAGTATGGTAATTAATAAAGAAGTCTGTCACTTTTTTCAAATAAAGAACTTTATTCTGTGTGTATTTTATTTACAAACATTTGCTATGTGGTTAGTGATGGGGGCATCTTATAGATGCCTCGCCATTACTAACCTGGGCCTCATGTCAGCTGCCAATACAAGGCTGACATGAACCCCAATACTATCACCCAACTTGCCAATGCGCCAGGGCAAGTGGGAAGAGCGAGGCTAAGCTACAGATTTGGTGCATCTTATTGATGCGCAATTTCTGGAGTGGCTGAGAGCTGATGTTTTGAGAGGGGGCCAATATCCATGGCTCTTTCCTAGGCTACTAATATCATCCTGCAGCTGCCTGCCTAACCTAATACATAGGCTGGTGACAATGTGTGTGTGTTTTTATTTAACTCTTTACTTACCAGTTTAGTAAATGAGGGTATCTGGCTGCCACCTCTTCACTACAAAACCTAGGGCTTGGTGACAGGGACAGCTGCTGACACCAAGCCCTAATCCCATTAGCAAATACTCGACGTACGCATATACCCTTGGAACTCAACTGCAGCACCTTGTGACTACTCCCTTCCACTACATACTCCCATTGCTAGCTCCATTCCTTGCTGGTTATAGTTCTTCTATACTGACCTCTTTGAAGGAGCCAGCAAGGGCTTAGGCATGTGATCGCACACAGGGGGATGCACCCGTCTAGTGATGATAGGGATTGTACGGATCTGACTCAGGTTTATGTTAGGAGATGACCCCTCTACCTTTTCCCTATCGCCAGGGTCTTCCTTGTTCACCTTTCTTGGTTTTCCCTTTGTGTTGCGCCGCACACTGGGTGTCCTCTCGCCGCCAGCGTGACAGTATACGTCTGCAGTCACTCTATGTGACTGCAATCTTGTGAATTCTCACATTGTGTGCACTGCGTTCTGTGAGGTTTCTCCAGTTCCAGGAGCCGCGGGCGCTTGACCACAAGTATGTGATTTTCAAACATGCGGTCACATGCTGACTAGATGTGTGCGGCCTCACTCGTTGCAAATGTATTGAACGAAGCTGGACACAGTCTAGTCAAAATGTGGCCTGGAATATGCAAAGCACATACTTGCGGTCACATGAACGCCCTTTCCTGCAGCCAGCACTGGAGAATACTCACAACTCGCAGTACATGCGTTGTGTTGATTCACAAGTTCGTAGTTACATATAGTGACTGCAGACTTGTAGTATAAGGCAGGGTTAACCCCTTTAAGCTGGCCATACACATGGAATGACAAACAAATGATGAAAGATCATTTGTGGTTCATACAAATCTTTGTTTGCACGAAAGCGCCACACACTCGAATATCTTTTAGGTGAAGCCATACATTTACATGAAGGCAAATACATTTGACCAGAGGGATGAAGCTAATGAAATAAAGTTTTCCAAATGATCAGCACATAGGCATTATGCAATGCACGGCAGTTGTATGAAAATATCACACATGCTCAATCAATCTTTCGAATAACTGAGATCGTTTGTCATCCAAAAGTCAATTGTTTGCCACCTAACATTGATCAATCTGATTGAAATCGTCTATTTATTACAATTTTGGTCTATTGTGTATGGTGGCCTTTATACAGAAAGCAATCTCAGAGTTGTCAGACAGGCCAGGCAAAAAAAAATGTGTCCCTATCTACAAGTAGGTAAATAAAGGACAGATTATTCTTGAGATTGGAGATTGAAAAGAATTGGAATTGTCGACTTTAGAACACAAATTTTTTTAGCTTTGTTTTTTTTTGGTTCTGATAACTGTTCTGATAACTGGACATGTAGTTTAACTATAAGGCGGCATTTAATCTTCCTAATCGCGGAGGTATTTAATGAGATGGTAAATCAGTGGCCAGACAGATATGAGTCAGTTCACTGTCACATTCCAACACCATGTTCATGATTCAGATCAATGGCTTTCAATTATGGAAAAGGACAAGAGTTAACTCAGCGGTGGTAAGTCATTGACTTAACATAACACTTCTACTATCAAAGCTGTAACTTAGCGGAACCAATTATTTTGTACGAAAACATGCTTGTCTGAACAAGGCTGGGAAAACACCCAGACCCTCGGTGGTCAGCAGAAAGTTCCAGAAAACATTCAACTGTGCAGTGTGTTATAACAGACATTTTTCCTGGACAAGCTCTCTGATAAGCGGCAGCTCCTTAGGACGGTGCTGGCATTCAAGGCAACAATGTAACATTTATAACATCAGAATATATTAAAATGCTGTGTCCTGGTACTATAGTGAAACTGCTACAGAAGAAGAGTTTTGCCAGTACAGAAATGATAGTAATGTTTGGCCTCTAGAGGGCAGTGTTGCCAAGTTGTGATGGCGCGGTCTTTACGGGAACTTTTGTATGACAGTGCCTTCTAGAGCAGATAGTCCCAGAAGATCTCAAGTTTCCCAAAATGTGGTGGACATTCAGAACCTTTCTTCCCAAAAACAACAGCATGAACTGGAACTTGTGCTGTGAGTGAAAATACAATGTGAGGTGCTAGATTAGAAGGAATGTAAAAAAAGAACTTTCCATAGAACTGATACATTTTGAAAAGTTTTAGAACTAGGCTGTTAACTGATCAGTCATATTCACAAACTCATACTACAAAGCAAGTTCTCCCTTTATCATGTTATCAATAATGAAATTATTCAGTGATCTTAATCGATTTTTGGCACCAACCTCAAAACTTGTCGAAATCTACTCCTCTATTAACCCCTTCCCTCCTGTCCAGTGTGCTGGTCAATTCGCTAAACATTTTCTTAGTGTACATTGGTTTGTTGCCCCAGTCTTTTGTATCTAGGAATATAGGGCCCATCATTACATTTTTGCCATATTTTTGGCATGAAGAACTTTCAACAAGTGACTTTTTGATTTGCAACAAATTCATGAAACGATTTGCTAATTTTTTCAAGTTGTCTTTTGTTGTTCACTTAGTTTTCTGATTGTTTATTTCAATGTGACCGTTCCAGATGTTTTAGACAGATAAATGAAATGATAATTTTTATTTTTATTTTTTTTAAAAAGGGCCAAAAATGTGGTGCAATTTTTCTCCAGCCGTTATTTTATGCACGCCAGGTTTTTTTATGAATTTTTTGCGACACTTTACAAAATGTGCAATTTTTTCCCCATAAAATTTTTGGCTTTGAACAAAATTCATGACTATTTTGATTCATTTGGTGCAAAAAAAAAAAAGTCAGTGAAAACCACAAGTGAAAGACAAAAAAGTGACTTAAAAAATTCTGCTGATGAAAGCTGGCTCATAGCCTATAAAAGAATTATATAGGTTGAAAACATCAGAACTTTGCTTCCATTGCACTCTTGACTTCCTATAAATTTAAAAAAAATACCTGCAATGTGAGCTGGAGCCTCCATTTCCCACTAAGGCTTTTACATTAGCCATGCCATATTCCAGTGAGTATGCATTGGGTCTATTTCATAATTTGCGATTTATTAAAGTCATTTTTTTTGTCTTGTGTTATTGACATTTTTGCTCCAAATTCTTCAAAATGATGCATGTGGTTCATGGATCTGGTGAAAAATCAAAAATGCTCTTTATTTTATCTTTACCGGTTTTTGGTGACTTTTCAGCACCAGCAGTCCCAAATCCTTAAAAAGTGTCATAAATAAGCCAAATTAAAAAAAAAACACCAGAAACCTAATTCCAGACAGGGACTGGAATGAGATACGCCCAAAAAAATGCAACAATTGGTAAAAGTTGAATTTCATGAATCTGTCTGGATAAGCAAAGGAAACATGTAAAAAAAAAGACTTAAAAAGAAAGATAGCTTAAAAAGTGGTGCAAAGCTTATACAGACTAAAGTGCAAATACTAAAGCCACTAGAAAGAAGAAAATTACTCTAGAAATCAGAAGAAACAGCAATGATGAATCAGGGCCTTTTTACGTGGGTTTCTAATTTTTTTTCTTTTTGAAGTTTATTCCGACGTTTCCAGGAACTATTTTATTGTAGGCACATGATGTATTCGTTAACATAAGCAAATCCTACTTTACAGAAACAATAGGTAATGAAATCTGAAATGTGACTATTGATCATTTAGGACATACTAGATGTTTTATCTTAAAGATGGATGAGGGTGGGATGGGGATTAAAGACTACAATGCACAAGTTTATGGTGATTTCTGTAATCTTATCTCTGGGGTTTTCCTTACAAATGTTGGTAATTACAGTGACAATAAAGTCATCAAAGATCAATTTGTCAGGGAATTAAGCAAACAATTTAATGATAAAATCACTTGTACCATGCAATGATGGTTGGAATCATGGAAAATATTCTATAAATTCAATTTTTCTACATTTCGTTTCTGTTTTCATCTTAGAATATATTTCCTTTATTTCCTTAAAATCCTCCAAGATACCCTAAAACTATATTTCTATGAGATATGGGACAGCTTTTGTCCACAACTCAATGGTTGTTTACAGAGTTCTCTATATTGCCTGTAGGGGCTAAGGTGTCTATTCAGGTGCTCTAGCTTGCTGAAACGTGAGACCTGCTCATTTGATGTAGGGGACATTATTTTAATGTTAAGCAAAGTTGAGCCTAAGGTGAAACTTTCATGTGTGAATTAGGAAACTGCATCTACACCTCCAGTAATAATCTGATATTTGCTAGCCAGAGATTACCCCCTCTTAAAAGTGGGACTCATTTGGTCATAGAGAATTCCCAAGATCGCTCATCAATCACAGATTAGTTTGATGCCTTATGGTTGTTCAGAATCTGGGGCAACACTATAGGAAGTGCAGCAGAACAAAAGAAAAGAGCCGGCGCATATGTTGGTATACGGGCAATGTGTAGGAGTACGTTCAAAATGTGGCCATTTCACAGACAAAAGCCAAAATGAGCATGTACTCTGTAGTAAGTAATTTGTAATAGTACATGTAAATGACATAGGGAACTTAGTTAACACTATTTTGATCCAAAAAGCGTAAAAGCCATCTCACCTCAGCAAGGTGTACCCAGTCGGGATGGTCCTATCTCTAATATTGAAACCACATCTTGTGTCAGCTGACCTCAATATAGATAAGGGAAGAGCAGGACCCAAACCTGACTGTTCAGATACCTGCCCTTACTATAGGGTTTATATGTTTTTTTTCCTTGGTTTTACTAAAGGCAAGTTTGTGTGACCCTAGTCACTTCTCATGGCCAAGCCGTGAGTCAGTATAGTAAAGTAGTCCAAGGTCAAAAGCCAGGAGGTTATGTCATAAACAGAAGAAAGAGACAGAAGCGAAGTCAGGTAACGTTCCCAGGTCAGAATACCAAGAGATTGCAGATCAGAGCAGAAAGGGTTAAACTGACAGATGGTCAGACCGAGGTACAAGGTCAGGCAATGAAAGATCAATATACAGAATGCAAGGCACGGAGAGACAAACCACACTTAGCTGAATGTACGTCTGGCAGGGGTCTGGGAGAAACAGCTCAGTTAAGTAGTCTGGCAATCACCTGGGATAATGAACTGAGCTGTCAATCAACACACGGACAGCTCAGCATGCCCCTGCACCAGACTGGATGGCTGAGCTGTCAGTAACGGCATCCCAGGCACACTGAGGGGTGGAACCGTGACAGTTTGCAGTTGGAACATGGAAGCTTGGGACACACAAGGTCACTTTGGCCCATATGAGAAAGCCAATACTAATAAAGACCCTTTATAGTTGGGAGCCCTGTTGGAAAATTTGCATTGAGGATTCAAGCTACTCCTCAGAAGTGCAACAATCCAAAATCCAGGCCCTTCTACCTATTATGTGCTCTTTATAACACTGATTTCTTATGTTGTACAGTGGCACTCGTGAGCTCTCAGCACCAGGATTTTCATGCAGGTGCAACTACCACCCTTGCTCCTCTCCTATATGTGTTGGAGTAGTAGCTTGCTTTGTAAGCATTCACCTTGCATTATTAACAATTTCATTACCAGAATTGCAGGGATGGACACAGACAAAAGAGGGCCCCTGTGCAAGAACAATATATGGGCTCTCTGCAGTCCAATAGTTTATCATAATGCATTGTGTTTATGACAAAAGCTGGAGATAGAAGTTGACCCCCCTTACCTCTTGCGTCTGCACAAGTTGCACCAATGGTATGTCCAACCCTGCTCTATAGGCGTCATTAGGAAAATCCTAATCCAAGTATACAAACCCAACCTGACCCTAGTATAGCCCCAGATGTTGATGCAATCCTTTATCAAGGTAAACAGAAAATCCATTAGTAGCACTTTGCCCTTAATGTCTAGAAGAAGAAGGTGAGAAGCTATAACAAGCTATTCTCTGAGAACATCCTGATTACGCACATTACAGCAGGGAACACTTATAAGATTACTTTAGTCAGCCAGAGGTGACACAGTGTGAAAAATGGGGGAAGGGTAAACTCTAGTCTTCTCATGTCTATGGAAGTGTTAAGACATTTTGGATTAATAGAATATTTGCTATTCAATTATTGACAATGGCCACTGGCATAATTATTCAAGGCAACTCCATAGGGGTTCGTTCAGTGATTTGGGTGACTGAACAAAATAGGCACCATGGTATTTAGGATGCAGGTCTTTCTATATCAACATAGAAGAGGTTCTTCCATCTGGGACATGTCCAATTTCCCGCAGATCCAACCAACCTGTATGTGCTAAATGTAGAGTCTTTGGAATATGAAATATAGGCATTAATTGTAGTAGGATGGGTAGCGATGAGAACATAGATTGAAAGATGAGGTTTGCATCAAATGAGACAAAAAATTCTGATCCAACCTTCTCTTTACGCTTCCTGTCACTCCCTCTGGTCCACGATTTGGTCTGACTTTTTCTTTAGACATTCTGACGCCCGTTTGATTCACTCTTCTCGTCTGGCATCTTTGGTGGTTCTAGCTATAACTAAGTCGTCTTGCAGCTACATGTTGTTGTGCAGCAACACGTTATGATGTCCTATTAGCCTAGCACAACGTCATGATGTCACAAAGTCTAACCAGTGCCGGGAATACCAAAGAGGTCATGAAAAAATACTAGACTGGTGTGAGTGACAGGTGGGGACTAGAAAGAGGTGAGTATTAATTCTTATATATTTCTTTGATCTAAGAGAATAATAAGGCACATTCATTTCAAAGCAAATCAAGTTTCCAGGACACAATCAAAAAAATCGGCCAAATAAATTTTTTTGTCATATTTGCTCATCTCTAATACTGGAAAAACAACAGAACTAACTGAGAGATCAAAATATGGAATCTGCGTACTTTTGGAATAATTTATCTGTTATTAAAGAGTGAAGAAAAATCTGTGCCTTGTACGTCATCACAACATTACCATAGAAATATCTCAAGAGCATTGCTTCCTGGCCCTTTGGGTAGGATTAAGGATACTAAGGTACTAGGCTTAAATATGAGAATTTGTTATAATTCCAGCTGGAGGGCTCAGCTATCCTAGTATGTTATCTTATTTCTGTTTATTGCAAGTGCACTTTGTTTTTGTCAAAAGAATTTTCAAGGTACGGTGACATTACGTTTAAAGGAAACATTACTTTATAGATGATCATTGATCCTTAACAGTGGGGCATTGTATGGGCAGCACGGTGGCTCAGTGGTTAGCATTATAGCCTTTCAGCTACATGGTGGTTCAAATCCCATCACGGACAACATCTGCAAGGAGTTTGTATGTTCTCCTTGTGTTTGCGCGGGTTTCCTACAGGTTCTCCGGTTTCCTTTCACACTCCAAAGACATACTGATAGGGAATTTACATTGAGAGCCCAATTGGGACAGTGATGATGTCTGAAAAGTGATGTGGTATATGATGGTGCTATGTAAGTAAATTAAAGAGTGAGCAATTATTTTTCCCAGACACCAAATATCTTGTTTGTTGGGAGCCAAAATTGTTCATAGAATGTGCAAGGTGTGGTTTGCACACAAAGTTATTATTATTTATTTTTAGAGCACCATTGATTACATGGTGCTGTATATGTAAAAAGGGTTTTAGATACAAAATATAAATTACAATGAACAGTGACAAACTGATACAGAGGGGGGATGACCCTGCTCTTTCTTGCTTACAGTCTATCAGGTAATGGTGAAGGAGACAGTAGGTTGGCTAAAGGGGTTCTCCAAGAATGTGATAAAATGGCCCCTGTCACGTAATTCAATCGGCAGCCTGTCTTAAGGCCCCTTCACATTAAGCGACGCTGCAGCGATACAGACAACGATCCGGATCGCTGCAGCGTCGCTGTTTGGTCGCTGGAGAGCTGTCACACAGACAGCTCTCCAGCGACCAACGATGCCGGTAACCAGGGTAAATATCGGGTAACTAAGCGCAGGGCCGCGCTTAGTAACCCGATGTTTACCCTGGTTACCATGCTAAAAGTAAAAAAAAACAAACACTAGATACTTACCTACCGCTGTCTGTCCTCCAGCGCTGCGCTCTGCTTCTCTGCTCTCCTCCTGTACTGTCTGTGAGCCGGAAAGCAGAGCGGTGACGTCACCGCTCTGCTTTCCGGCTCACAGCCAGTACAGGAGGAGTGCAGAGCACAGCGCTGGAGGACAGACAGCGGTAGGTAAGTATCTAGTGTTTGTTTTTTTTTACTTTTAGCATGGTAACCAGGGTAAACATCGGGTTACTAAGCGCGGCCCTGTGCTTAGTTACCCGATGTTTACCCTGGTTACCAGTGAAGACATCGCTGGATCGGTGTCACACACGCCGATCCAGCGATGTCTCCAGGAAGTCCAGCGACGATATAAAGTTCTGGACTTTATTCAGCGACCAACGATCTCCCAGCAGGGGCCTGATCGTTGGTCGCTGTCACACATAACGATTTCATTAACGATATCGTTGCTACGTCACAAATAGCAACGATATCGTTAACAATATCGTTATGTGTGAAGGTACCTTTAGACACGTGTCAGGATGGGCCACAGTCTGACGAAACACAGCACCCGAGATTTGTGTCTCAACTGACAGAGGAGCCGTATTGTCAGCAAATATTTTGGTGAGCTGCTGGAGAAGAGCTGTGACAAGAGAATAAATTAAAAAAAGACTGGTCACAGGAGCGCAGGATGAGGGACACAGACACCGGTTTGGGTTGAACCACAACGCGTTTCAACAGCATACGCCGTCTTCTTCAGGTGGATATTTATTAGTCATAAAAGGGAAGCAGTATTTAAACTAGAGGCAAGGAATCACAGAACAGTTGTAATTACACATGCAAATATATCATTACAATGACTAAAAAAAGAGGAGAAAATGCGCCATTTATTAGAACATTTTAAAAACAGAAACCTACCAGATAAAAACATAATAAAAACAACCCAGGATAAAAAATAAGTAAAATAGTGAAAATAATCATAAAAAATAAAAATAAGAAAAAATAAAATAAAAAATAAAAATAGTATTGACATCTAACTAGTCACTTTATCAATCACAAGGTTCAGTCCTTCAGTTGCCAATGTGTCCAACTTAAATATCCAAAAGCTTTCTTTTTTTATTAAACTGCTTAGGCGGTCTGTCACATTATCGGGTACAGTATATGATCGATAATTATTTATTTAATTGATTTCCAATTTTTTTGATGCACCAATAAAAAGTGCTTGGACAGGCTGTGTAGCAGAAAGCCATTTTTTATATTCTGTCGATGTTTGTTTAATCTAGCGTGCATCGTTTGTATGGTGCGGCCCACATATTGTAGACCGCAGCCACATTCGATCAAATATACTAAGTAAGTAGATTGGCAATTAACAAAAGAATTGATTTTAAAAATAGTTCCCTTGTGTTCGATTTGAAATTAAGTGCACCCTTCCCAATAGAGATGCAACAGAGGCACTTGGTATTCCCGCATGAAAAACAACCAGAATTAGGAGACACATGAGGTCCCGGATGGAAAGGAACTATTGTCGTATTGCTGGGTGCAATCTTATTACCTAGGGTCTGATTCCTACGAAATATAGCTATGGGATGGGGGGGGGGGGGGGGGGGGTAAGTGGCTTGAAAGTACTGGATCCCCTTTCAGGATGAACCAGTATTTTGATAAAAGTTTCCTAACCATTACCTGAGACTGATTATAAGTGGCAATGAAACTCCACCTGCTGCATGACGTCCTAGAGGGAGATGGCTCCAGAGAATAGATAAATCTTCTCCTTGGCTGACAGAACACAAAGCTTCCTATCGTCCAGAGACTCCAGTTCAAAACCCTAACTATGACATACAAAGCCATCCACAACCATTCTCTTCCATACATCTGTGGCATGGTCTCCCAGTACTTACCTACACACAACCTTTGATCCTCACAAGATCTCCTTCTCTACTCCCCTCTTATCTCTTCTTCCCACAACCGCATCCAAGACTTCTCCCGTGCTTCCCCCCTACTCTGGAACCCTCTACCCCAACACATCAGACTCTCGCCTACCAAGGAAACTTTCAAAAAGAACCTGAAGACCCACCTCTTCCGACAAGCCTTCAACCTGCAGTGATCCCCAGTCTACTGAACCGCCGCACAACCAGCTCTACCCTCTCCTAGTGTATCCTCACCCATCCCCTGTAGACTGTGAGCCCTCGCGGGCAGGGTTGTTGTGAGTTCTGTTTTTGGGCTCCCTCTGGTGGTTACTGATGGTACTGGGTGACTTGTGTTCTCTGCGGTCTCTGGTGTCCACCTGTTCCATCAGGTTATGGGAGTTTCCTATTTAACCTGGCTTTTTTGTCATTTCCTCGCCGGCTAACAATGTAATCAGCGTGTCTTTTTTCCTCTGCTCCCTGCGTCTGTTATCTTGAGGACAAGCTAAGTTTTGATTTTCCTGTTCCACGTTTTGCTTTATTTTTGTCTTAGTCCAGCTTGCAGATATGTGATTTCTTGCTGCTGGTTGCTCTAGTGGGCTGAATTTACTCCTCATGTTCCATGAGTTGGCACATGAGTTCAAGTAATTTCAGGATGGTTTTTTGAAGGGTTTTTCGCTGACCGCGCAGTTCACTTTTGTATCCTCTGCTATCTAGCTTTAGCGGGCCTCATTTTTGCTGATTCTATTTTCATAACTACGTATGTGCTTTCCTCTCATTTCACCGTTATTACATGTGGGGGGCTGCTATTTCTGTGGGGTGTTTCTCTGGAGGCAAGTGAGGTCTGTGTTTCTTCTAATAGGGGAAGTTAATCCTTCGGCTGGCGCGAGACGTCTAGGAATCATCGTAGGCACGTTTCCCGGCTACTGCTAGTTGTGTGTATAGGTTCAGGATCGCGGTCAGCTCAGGTTCCATCACCCTAGAGCTTGTTTTGTTTTTGTGCTTGTCCTCTTGTGATCCCCTGCCATTGGGATCATGACACAGGGTCCTCTCTTCTTCTGTACCTGATAGTACAGCAAAACAAACCTACTTCTCATCTCTCATATCCTCCCTGTCTCACAACCCCAAACAGTTATTCAACACCTTCAACTCTCTCCTCCGTCCCCCAGCACCTCCTCCCTCCCCACTCATCTCAGCTGAAGACTTCGCCTCATTTTTCAAGCAGAAAATTGAGAACATCAGAGACAATTTTAGTAAACAACCCCCAGAACCCTTCCTCCCAACTACCCAGCCCTCCACCTCCAAAACCAACTTCTCCACCATTACAGAAGACGGACTCTCCACTCTACTCTCAAGATCGCATCTCACCACCTGTGCACTTGACCCACTCCCATCCCACTTCATCCCAAACCTCACCACAGTCTTCATCCCAACCCTAACCCATCTCTTTAACCTATCACTAACAACTGGCATTTTCCCCTCAAGCTTTAAACATGCCACAATCACACCTATCCTCAAAAAGCCCTCTCTTGACCCATCCTCTGTATCTAGCTATCGCCCTATATCACTTCTCCCCTTTGCCTCAAAACTACTGGAACAACATGTCCATATTGAACTGTCCTCCCATCTATCTTCCTGCTCCTTCTTCGACCGCTTTCAATCAGGCTTCCGGTCACACCACTCCACTGAAACTGCCCTAACTAAGGTCACCAATGACCTATTAACCGCCAAGAGCAAGCGACACTACTCTGTCCTCCTCCTCCTGGACCTGTCCTCTGCCTTTGACACAGTGGACCATTCCCTGCTGCTGCAGACCCTCTCATCCCTTGGCATCACAGAATTGGCCCTATCCTGGATCTCATCATACCTAACTGACCGTACATTTAGCGTCTCCCACTCACACACCACCTCCTCACCTCGCCCCCTATCTGTCGGAGTCCCGCAAGGTTCAGTTCTAGGACCCCTGCTCTTCTCCATCTACACCTTTGGCCTGGGACAGCTCATAGAATCTCACGGCTTTCAGTATCATCTCTATGCTGACGACACACAGATCTACATCTCTGGACCAGATATCACCTCCCTACTAACCAGAATCCCTCAATGTCTGTCTGCTATTTCATCCTTCTTCTCCACTAGATTTCTAAAACTTAACATGGACAAAACAGAATTCATCATCTTTCCCCCATCTCACGCGATCTCCCCAACGAACCTATCCATTACAGTAAACGGCTGCCCACTCTCCCCAGTCCCACAAGCCCGCTGTCTTGGGGTAATCCTTGACACTGATCTCTCCTTTAAACCACATATCCAAACCCTTTCCACTTCCTGCCGCCTCCAACTCAAAAATATTTCACGGATCCGCACATTCCTAAACCAAGAATCTGCAAAAACCCTAGTCCATGCCCTCATCATCTCTCGCCTTGACTACTGTAACCTCCTGCTCTGTGGCCTCCCCTCTAACACTCTTGCACCCCTCCAATCTATTCTAAACTCTGCTGCCCGACTAATCCACCTGTCCCCCCGCTATTCCCCGGCCTCTCCCCTCTGTCAATCCCTGCACTGGCTCCCCATCACCCAGAGACTCCAGTACAAAAGCCTAACCATGACATATAAAGCCATCCACAACCTGTCTCCTCCATACATCTGTGACCTCGTCTCCCGGTACTTTCCTGCACGCAACCTCCGATCCTCACAAGATCTCCTTCTCTACTCCCCTATTATCTCCTCTTCCCACAATCGCATACAAGATTTCTCTCGTGCATCCCCCCTACTCTGGAATGCTCTACCACAACATATCAGACTCTCGCCTACCATCGAAACCTTCAAAAAGAACCTGAAGACTCACCTCTTCCGACAAGCCTACAACCTGCAGTAACCACCGATTGACCAAACCGCTGCACGGCCAGCTCTACCCTCACCTACTGTATCCTCACCCATCCCTTGTAGATTGTGAGCCCTCGCGGGCAGGGTCCTCTCTCCTCCTGTACCAGTTGTGACTTGTATTTTTCAAGATTATTGTACTTGTTTTATTATGTATACCCCTCCTCACATGTAAAGCGCCATGGAATAAATGGCGCTATAATAATAAATAATAATAATAATAATAATAGTGCCTTGTTTCTTGCTCATGTTTATTGTATTTGTCTATATTTGCCCCTTTTTCACATGTAAAGCTCCATGGAATAAATGGCGCTATAAAAATGTATAATAATAATAAAAAAATAATAGTTTCTCCAGTCTATGTAATCAGTTCTCAGTCAGTCAAGGAAAATATTTATTTCTTCTCATCACAGCTGCCATTAGGAATATGTGATAAGGACTATTTTATCGCATTGCTGGAGAACCCCTTTTAGTCTTTAATCAATTTAACACCAAAATGACATAAATGGAAAACTGATCTTACAGAAATAGTATCCACATGGCAAAAAATTGTTAGATAATTATCATTATAGATTGTCATATGCAAATATCCTCATCAGAGAGGAAGAGGACTAGAACTCTAGTGAAATTAATTGGTGGCAGCAATCCTAAAAGTCTATGTTGACCCTTGATGAGCCTTGCCACATGTATTAGGATAAAAAGCCAAATCAGACAGTCCATTTGGGGACAGGTGGTTTTGGGATGTTTTTCCCTTCCTTCTAAAGGCCCCTTCACATTAAGCGACGCTGCAGCGATACCGACAACGATCCGGATCGCTGCAGCGTCGCTGTTTGGTCGCTGGAGAGCTGTCACACAGACCGCTCTCCAGCGACCAACGATGCCGGTAATCAGGGTAAACATCGGGTAACTAAGCGCAGGGCCGCGCTTAGTAACCCGATGTTTACCCTGGTTACCATGCTAAAAGTAAAAAAAAACAAACACTAGATACTTACCTACCGCTGTCTGTCCTCCAGCGCTGCGCTCTGCTTCTCTGCTCTCCTCCTGTACTGTCTGTGAGCCGGAAAGCAGAGCGGTGACGTCACCGCTCTGCTTTCCGGCTCACAGCCAGTGCAGGAGGAGTGCAGAGCACAGCGCTGGAGGACAGACAGCGGTAGGTAAGTATCTAGTGTTTGTTTTTTTTTACTTTTAGCATGGTAACCAGGGTAAACATCGGGTTACTAAGCGCGGCCCTGCGCTTAGTTACCCGATGTTTACCCTGGTTACCAGTGAAGACATCGCTGGATAGGTGTCACACACGCCGATCCAGCGATGTCAGCAGGAGTCCAGCGACGAAATAAAGTTCTGGACTTTATTCAGCGACCAACGATCTCCCAGCAGGGGCCTGATCGTTGGTCGCTGTCACACATAGCGATTTCATTAACGATATCGTTGCTACGTCACAAATAGCAACGATATCGTTAACAATATCGTTATGTGTGAAGGTACCTTAAGTCATGTGGTAAGGCTTATTAAAGGATCAACATTGACTTTAAGGATTGCTACCCCTCTATAGGTGGCACTAGAGTTCTAATCCTCTTCCTTTCTCTAGAGGATATTTATATATTTAATTTCCCACAGGAGCATGCGTCTGCAAGTCTACTTATGGCTTGGCACTCTCCACAAGGAGAAACATTCCCCTTAGACGACCTATAGATCGTCAGCAAATAAATGGTCTTCGAGATGAAGTGGTTTGTCAAAAAAATATACAATCTTTTTTTGCGTAAAACTATTTTCAGTCCCTTAAGAATGGATGTAAAGATATAAAAATGAAATTTATTCTGACGATACATGATAAGTAGCTATCGGCTGTAATTTATTTGACAGCTATCTCTCCTGACTCAGCTGAGATTTCCTGTATTCTCTACACTGCCAGAATCCAGGGTCCATTGTTCATCTCCCCACAAAACAAAAGGATCAGACGATTGCATTATAATCACCCAATTCATATGACCCCCCCAACAAAAACTGGTTTGGCCAGCTTTAATTGAATGTGTATGGGGGCCATTATTATGGAGGATTGATGGTGTAAAGGGGCACCTGAAGGCGGCCAACTTTTTAGCATTGAGGGTCTCTCTGTCCTTTATATATTTAACTAAATGTAGTGCTTCCTTTGAAACACTCTTCATTAATTTGACAATTATTTGGTTCAGAGGACTTTAAGATCATTGACTCACTATGGGGCATGGTATTTATGCTCTGGAGAAGAGGGTTAGGGTCATCCATATCTTTGTAATTGTAAAAAAAGCTGAAAATGAAGTCTAAATAGAAAGTGCTAAAAAAATCGTGATCTCCCATATCAATATACAGATATCTACTATATAATTGTCTAAGGGTCACTTCCATCTGTCTGTCTGTCTTTCTGTCTGTCTTTCTGTCTGTCTGTCACAGATATTCATTGGTCGCGGCCTCTGTCTGTCATGGAATCCAAGTCGCTGATTGGTCGTGGCAAAACCCCCACGACCATTGCCACGACCAATCAGCGACGGCCACAGTCAGGCAGCAATATGGCCGCTCTTTCCTCCCCACAGTCAGTGCCCACTCCATACTCCCCTCCAGTCATCCAGTCAGCCCTCACACAGGGTTAATGCCAGCGTTACCGGAGCACGGTGTAACGCACTCCGGTTACGCAGCTATTAACCCAGTGTGACCAACTTTTTACTATTGATGCTGTGTATGCAGCATCAATAGTAAAAAGATCTAATGTTACAAATAATAATAATAAAAAAACGTTATTCTCACCCTCCAACGTGGCGCCCTGTCCTCGGCAGTGCAAGCGGCAGGTTCCGGTGCTAAGGATGCTATGCGAGAAGGACCTGCCATGACGTCATGGTCATGTGACCGCGACGTCATCACAGGTCCTGCGTTCATACCAACCCTGGGACCGGAAGCTGCCGTTTGCACCGTACACAGGCGACAGGACTACAAGGGGCCCTCGGAAGGTGAGTATATGTTTCTTTTTTTATTTTTTAACCTGTTACATACGTGGCTGGGCAATATACTACATAACTGGGCAATATACTACGTGACTGGGCAGTATACTACGTGTCTGTGCTGTATACTACGTGGCTCTGTGCTGTATATTACATGGCTCTGTGCTGTATACTACCTCGCTGTGCAATATGTTAGGTGGCTGGGCAATATACTACGTGGCTGGGCAATATACTACATCACTGGGCAATATACTACGTCACTGGGCAATATACTACGTGGCTGGGCAATATACTACGTGACTGGGCAATATACTACGTGACTGGGCAATATACTACGTGGCTGGGCAATATACTACGTGGCTGGGCAATATACTACGTGGCTGGGCAATATACTAAGCGACTGGCCAATATACTATGTGACTGGGCAATATACTACGTGGCTGGGCAATATACTACGTGTCTGTGCTGTATACTACGTGGCTCTGTGCTGTATACAACGTGGCTCTGTGCTGTATACTACCTCGCTGTGCAATATGTTAGGTGGCTGGGCAATATACTACGTGGCTGGGCAATATACTACGTCACTGGGCAATATACTACGTCACTGGGCAATATACTATGTGACTGGGCAATATACTACGTGACTGGGCAATATACTACGTGACTGGGCAATATACTATGTGACTGGGCAGTATACTACGTGGCTCTGTGCTGTATACTACGTGGCTCTGTGCTGTATACTACCTCGCTGTGCAATATATTAGGTGGCTGGGCAATATACTTCGTGGCTGGGCAATATACTACGTAACTGGGCAATATACTACGTGACTGGGCAATATACTATGTGACTAGGCAATATACTACGTTGCTGGGCAATAAACTATGTAGCTGGGCAATATACTACGTGACTGGGCAATATACTACGTGGCTGCGCAATATACTATGTAGCTGAGCAATATGCTACGTGACTTGCCAATATACTACGTGACTGGGCAGTATACTACGTGGCTCTGTGCTGTATACTATGTGGCTCTGTGCTGTATACTACCTCGCTGTGCAATATACTACGTGGCTGGGCAATATACTACGTCACTGGGCAATATACTACGCCACTGGGCAATATACTACGTAACTGGGCAATATATTACGTGACTGGGCAATATACTACGTGACTGGGCAATATACTACGTGGCTGGGCAATATACTACGTCACTGGGCAATATACTATGTAGCTGGGCAATATATTATGTAGCTGGGCAATATACTACGTAGCTGGGCAATAAACTACGTGGCTGGGCAATATACTACGTGGCTGGGCAATATACTATGTCACTGGGCAATATACTACGTGGCTGGGCAATATACTAGGTAGCTGGGCAATATACTACATGGCTGGGCAATATACTACGTGGCTGGGCAATATACTACGTCACTGGGCAATATACTAGGTAGCTGGGCAATATACTACGTGACTGGGCAATATACTACGTGGCTGGGCAATATACTACGTCACTGGGCAATATACTACGTGGCTGGGCAATATACTAGGTAGCTGGGCAATATACTACGTGGCTGGCAATATACTACGTGGCTGGGCAATATACTACATAGCTGGGCAATATACTACGTGGCTGGGCAATATACTACGTGGCTGGGCAATATACTACGTGGCTGGGCAATATACTACGTCACTGGGCAATATACTATGTAGCTGGGCAATATACTATGTAGCTGGGCAATAAACTACGTGGCTGGGCAATATACTACGCGACTGGGCAATATACTACGCAGCTGGGCAATGTACTATGTCACTGGGCAATATACTACGTGGCTGGGCAATATACTAGGTAGCTGGGCAATATACTACGTGGCTGGGCAATATACTACGTGGCTGGGCAATGTACTACGTCACTGGGCAATATACTACGTAGCTGGGCAATATACTATGTAGCTGGGCAATATACTACGTAGCTGGGCAATAAACTATGTGGCTGGGCAATATACTACGTGACTAAGCAATATACTACGTGGCTGGGCAATATACTACATCACTGGGCAATATGCTACGTAGCTGGGCAATATACTATGTAGCTGGGCAATATACTACGTAGCTGGGCAATAAACTACGTGGCTGGGCAATATACTATGTCACTGGGCAATATACTACGTGGCTGGGCAATATACTACGTGACTGGCAATATACTAGGTAGCTGGGCAATATACTACGTGGCTGGGCAATATACTACGTGGCTGGGCAATATACTACGTGGCTGGGCAATATACTACATGGCTGGGCAATATACTATGTGGCTGGGCAATATACTACGTGGCTGGGCAATATACTACGTGGCTGGGCAATATACTACGTGGCTGGGCAATATACTACGTGGGCTTGGCAATATACTACGTGGCTGGGCAATATACTATGTGACTGAGCAATATACGGTACTACGTGGGCTGTGCAATGTACTATGTGGACATGCATATTCTAGAATACCCGATGCGTTAGAATCAGGCCACCATCTAGTATATACAGTTAGGGCCAGAAATATTTGGACAGTGACACAAGTTTTGTTATTTTGGCTGTTTACAAAAACATGTTCAGAAATACAATTATATATGTAATATGGGCTGAAAGTGCACACTCCCAGCTGCAATATGATAGTTTCCACATCCAAATCGGAGAAAGGGTTTAGGAATCATAGCTCTGTAATGCATAGCGTCCTCTTTTTCAAGGGACCAAAAGTAATTGGACAATGGACTCTAAGGGCTGCAATTAACTCTGAAGGCGTCTCCCTCGTTAACCTGTAATCAATGAAGTAGTTAAAAGGTCAGGGGTGGATTCCAGGTGTGTGGTTTTGCATTTGGAAGCTGTTGCTGTGAGCAGACAACATGCGGTCAAAGGAACTCTCAATTGAGGTGAAGCAGAACATCCTGAGGCTGAAAAAAAAGAAAAAATCCATCAAAGAGATAGCAGACATGCTTGGAGTAGCAAAATCAACAGTTGGGTACATTCTGAGAAAAAAGGAATTGACTGGTGAGCTTGGGAACTCAAAAAGGCCTGGGCGTCCACGGATGACAACAGTGGTGGATGATCGCTGCATACTTAATTTGGTGAAGAAGAACCCGTTCACAACATCAACTGAAGTCCAGAACACTCTCAGTGAAGTAGGTGTATCTGTCTCTAAGTCAACAGTAAAGAGAAGACTCCATGACAGTAAATACAAAGGGTTCACATCTAGATGCAAACCATTCATCAATACCAAAAATAGACAGGCCAGAGTTAAATTTGCAGAAAAACACCTCAAGAAGCCAGCTCAGTTCTGGAAAAGTATTCTATGGACAGATGAGACAAAGATCAACCTGTACCAGAATGACGGGAAGAAAAAAGTTTGGAGAAGAAAGGGAACGGCACATGATCCAAGGCACACCACATCCTCTGTAAAACATGGTGGAGGCAACGTGATGGCATGGGCATGCATGGCTTTCAATGGCACTGGGTCACTTGTGTTTATTGATGACATAAGAGCAGACAAGAGTAGCCGGATGAATTCTGAAGTGTACCGGGATATTCTTTCAGCCCAGATTCAGCCAAATGCTGCAAAGTTGATTGGACGGCGCTTCATAGTACAGATGGACAATGACCCCAAGCATACAGCCAAAGCTACCCAGGAGTTCATGAATGCCAAAAAGTGGAACATTCTGCAATGGCCAAGTCAATCTCCAGATCTAAACCCAATTGAGCATGCATTTCACTTGCTCAAATCCAGACTTAAGACGGAAAGACCCACAAACAAGCAAGACCTGAAGGCTGCGGCTGTAAAGGCCTGGCAAAGCATTAAGAAGGAGGAAACCCAGCGTTTGGTGATGTCCATGGGTTCCAGACTTAAGGCAGTGATTGCCTCCAAAGGATTTGCAACAAAATATTGAAAATAAAAATATTTTGTTTGGGTTATGTTTATTTGTCCAATTACTTTTGACCTCCTAAAATGTGGAGTGTTTGTAAAGAAATGTGTACAATTCCTACATTTTCTATCAGATATTTTTGTTCAACCCTTCAAATTAAACGTTACAATCTGCACTTGAATTCTGTTGTAGAGGTTTCATTTCAAATCCAATGTGGTGGCATGCAGAGCCCAACTCGCGAAAATTGTGTCACTGTCCAAATATTTCTGGCCCTAACTGTATATATATGTCCAAAATAAAAATGGGAACATATCGAATAAGAACAGACCAAGTCTCCGACATCACAGCTCATCTTGTGCAGGCAAGTGTCAGCAGGAAGTAGTGACCTAATGTATACGGTACACTGAGCTTACAAACTGCACATCTGAGTGGCAGTAGTTGTGTGTCCAGAAAAAAAAGGATGTTCTAATGGCTTTTAGTTTACAGAAACTCCTGCATCTGGTTCAGAAAGTTGGAACCATTTTTCAAACATAGTATTGCTTGATTAATTGCAATGATTTGGGAAGTTTAGGTGTGAGCTGGGAAGAAGTTTTGCAGAATTTAGCATCTATTGTAGAGAAAAAAAAAAAGTGTCTCCCCCTCCTAAATCCCAGACAGGGGAGGGCTGGAGACATCTGAGAGGAGGAGTCCTGGGCACTGGAGTAAAAAGCAGCCGGGGTTTGACTATTACATTTACTCCTGACTTCTGCTCCAGGAGAGGAGAACAAGAGACACTTTCACTGCAGCTCTACCAGACTGCGACCAAATGGATCTATTATAATATGAATTTTAACCTTTTTTTGCATTGACTTCTTAGCTCTGTACTCAAGGATTTATATATCTTTTTTATACTCTTTGCACTTTTTAAAAAATTTTTCCTGCTACTATAAAAGTTTATGTAATTTATTTTTTTTGTTGGATGTAAAGTTGACATTGAACTTCATCGTAACTCTAAGAATGTCCCCTTCTGGGAATTTGTATTTCTTTGTAATGGCTTTGGGGCTTTTGATCACTCTGCCCAGGGCAAAAAGTGCATCATGTGAGCCTGTAAGGATTCCCATGTGCAAGTCTATGCCTTGGAACATGACTAAGATGCCCAACCATTTGCATCACAGCACCCAAGCCAATGCTATATTGGCCATTGAGCAGTTTGAGGGCTTGTTGGCCACTGAATGCAGTCACGACCTCCTGTTCTTTCTTTGTGCCATGTATGCCCCTATATGCACCATTGATTTCCAGCATGAGCCTATTAAGCCATGTAAATCAGTTTGTGAGAGGGCAAGAACAGGCTGTGAACCCATTCTCATAAAGTATAGGCATACGTGGCCAGAGAGCCTGGCATGTGAAGAGCTACCTGTCTATGACAGAGGAGTCTGCATTTCTCCAGAGGCAATTATCACAGTGGAACAAGGAACCGGTAAGTTCTACGTTTTTGTATATACCTACTATTGTTTTACTTTTTTCAATATAGGAAGAAAAAAGTGAGGGAAATCGGGTCAACATTTACAAAGTAGCAATTATAGCAAATGCTCTATTTCCCGAAACCTTGTAAGAGCATAAGAGTATCTCAACAGGTAGACAAAATATAATATTGGCAATAGATGGTCAGTGATTAGTTGGTAGATTGATAAATTGTGAATCTATGAATCCAAAGGGATTGGTTCTGACTGATGAAAATTACTCCATCAATCAGTTATTAAATTATTATTTTTGCTACAATTTTGGTGTTTAGCAAGTGGTCAAAAAATTTTCATGTGGGTCAGTTGATAAGCTTGAAATATTTGCCGAAATAGGAATAATTTTTAATTCATTTCATCTGAATGTGAACTCTACTGTTCGTCATCCAATCATCAAGTGTATAATCAGCTTTTCTCCTAGGGTCCCCATACATGTTAGACAAAAATTGTTTGAACCTTCCGATATCAACTGGATTGTCTGACAGTCTAATGTGTATGGGTTTTGTCAAACTCTCCCCCAATAGATGATGTATCGGGAAAGAAGGATCCTGCCTGTTGGATTTCCAATGGTCCATCCTTTTTTCTCAAGGAGATAAACTTCTGCAGGAGGAGTCTGACAGTGGCTCTTTTAGGCTAGGTTCACATTGAGTTAATGGGTTAAGGCTAACGGACTGCGTTGCACGGCGAAAATGTCGCAATTAACGCCGTGCAAAGGGTCCGTTAGCGCACCCATTGACAGCAATGTGATTTGTGCCTGTAGTGCATCGCTAGCGCATGCCATTTTCTGCACGCGCTAGTGATGTGCCGTTCTTTTGTGACGGACCTCGGACGCTGCTTGCAGCGTCCGAGGTGCGTCCGAGGTCCGTCCCTCGCTAGCGCAGATCGGGGATCTGGGCTAGCGGGGACGGCGAACGCGGACCCAAAATATCTTCACATAAACATATAGACATTAAATGTTCATTTTTAGAATGAGATTAAATCCCAACAGGTGACCTAGGAATAGCTCAGCAGAGGACATGCCAACATGAAAAGTAACAGGTGATGCCCATGGCAAGTGATGGGCTATGTTGCTTGATCACAATGTCAAAGCTAGGTGTCATATAATGTGTGGAATAGGGGGAAAGAGATATTGGGATAGTGGAAGTTTAAACAGTGCTTTTCTGTAGTTTTGCAAGCACAGTGTTCCTATTTTTGCTAAAAATGTATATAAACATAATTCTAGGGAATATTTATCTCACCAGATAGCAGCATTCCACATAATAAAAACTTCTAAAGTTGGTCATGGACACAAAGTCGTGGCTACTAGGGTTGAGCGAAACGGGTCGAACATTTTCAAAAGTCGCCGACTTTTGGCGAAGTCGAGTTTCATGAAACCCGATCCGACCCCTGTGCGTGGTCGGCCATGCGGTACGCGACTTTCGCGCCAAAGTCGCGTTTCAATGACGCGAAAAGCGCCATTTCTCAGCCAATGAAGGTAAACGCAGAGTGTGGGCAGCGTGATGACATAGGTCCTGGTCCCCACCATCTTAGAGAAGGGCATTGCAGTGATTGGCTTGCTGTCTGCGGCGTCACAGGGGCTATAAAGGGGAGTTCCCGCCGACCGCCATGTTACTGCTGCTGATCTGAGCTTAGGGAGAGGTTGCTGCCGCTTCGTCAGAAGCAGGGATAGCGTTAGGCAGGGTCCATTAACCACAAAACCGCTTGTGCTGTAGCGATTTCCACTGCCCAACACCACCTTCGGTGTGCAGGGACAGTGGAAGCTCCTTTTTTTTTTTTTTTCCTCAGCGCTGTAGCTCATTGGGCTGCCCTAGAAGGCTCCCTGATAGCTGCATTGCTGTGTGTACGCCGCTGTGCAAACCAACTGCTTTTTTCAAAGCACAAATTCTCTTGTTCCTTCCTTTCTGCACAGCTATCTTGTTTGTTTGTCCACACTTTTTATTTAATTTGTGCATCAGTCCACTCCTTATTGCTGCCTGCCATACCTGGCTGAGATTACTGCAGGGAGATAGCAATTGAAGGACAGTTCCTTTTTTTTTTTTTTTGTGGGAGATTAAGATTGACATTTCTGCTAGAGTGCCATCTCTGTCTGTGTCATCTCTCACTCAGTGGGCCATAGAAAGCCTATTTATTTTTTTGCTTGATTTGGGTTCCAAAATCTACCAGAAAAAATCACAACATCAATCAGTGGGAGAAAAATATTGGCCTCAGGGCTTGTGTGCCACTCCTGACTCCTGTGTGTGCCATCTCTCACTCAGTGGGCCATAGAAAGCCTATTAATTTTTTTGCTTGATTTGGGTTCTAAATTCTACCTGAAAAAATCAATAAATCAATCAGTGGGGGATTAATATTGGCCTTTGGGCTTGTGTGCCAGTCCTAAGCGTGCCATCTCTCTCTCTCTCAGATAGTGGGCCATAGAAAGCCTATTTTTTTTATTATTTTATTGGGTTTATAAATTTTCCCTGGAAAAAAAAAAAAAAGTGGGAGATTAATATTGGCCTCTGGGCTTGTGTGCCAGTCCTGAGCGTGCCATCTCTCTCACAAATAGTGGGCCATAGAAAGCCTATTTATTTTTTTGGTTGATTTGGGTTCATAATTCTACCTGAAAAAATCAATCAATCAATCAGTGGGAGATTAATATTGGCCTTTGGGCTTGTGTGCCAGTCCTAAGCGTGCCATCTCTCTCTCTCAGATAGTGGGCCATAGAAAGCCTATTTATTATTATTTTTTTTATTGGGTTTATAAATTTTCCCTGGAAAAAAAAAAAAATGGGAGATTAATATTGGCCTCTGGGCTTGTGTGCCAGTCCTGAGCGTGCCATCTCTCTCACAAATAGTGGGCCATAGAAAGCCTATTAATTTTTTTGCTTGATTTGGGTTCCAAAATCTACCAAAAAAAATCACTAAATCAATCAGTGGGAGATTAATATTGGCCTCTGGGCTTGTGTGCCACTCCTGACTTCTGTGAGCGTCATCTGTCACTCAGTGGGCCCTAGAAAGCCTATTTTTTGTTTTATTTGTTTTCTAAATTCTCCCTGAAAAAATCATTTTATTTTCTTTGGTTTCTAAATTATTCCTGAAAAAAATCATTTTTTTTGTATTTTTTTTTCTCTAAAGTCTCCCTGAAAAAAAAAAAAAAAAAAAAAAAAATCTGTGGGATATTCATATTGCCCCTTCTGCTTGTGTGCCAGTCTTGACTCCTGGGTGTGCCATCTCTCTCTCTCTCCCCAATTGTGGGCCATAGAAAGCCTATAAATTTTTTTGCTTGATTTGGGTTCCAAAATCTACCAAAAATAATCACTAAATCAATCAGTGGGAGATTAATATTGGCCTCTGGGCTTGTCTGCCACTCCTGACTCCTGTGTGCGTCATCTGTCACTCAGTGGGCCCTAGAAAGCCTATTTTTTGTTTTATTTGTTTTCTAAATTCTCCCTGAAAAAATCATTTTATTTTCTTTGGTTTCTAAATTATTCCTGAAAAAAATCATTTTTTTTGTATTTTTTTTTCTCTAAAGTCTCCCTGAAAAAAAAAAAATCTGTGGGATATTCATATTGCCCCTTCTGCTTGTGTGCCAGTCTTGACTCCTGGGTGTGCCATCTCTCTCTCTCTCCCCAATTGTGGGCCATAGAAAGCCTATAAATTTTTTTGCTTGATTTGGGTTCCAAAATCTACCAAAAAAAATAACTAAATCAATCAGTGGGAGATTAATATTGGCCTCTGGGCTTGTGTGCCACTCCTGACTCCTGTGTGCGTCATCTGTCACTCAGTGGGCCCTAGAAAGCCTATTTTTTGTTTTATTTGTTTTCTAAATTCTCCTTGAAACAATCATTTTATTTTCTTTGGTTTCTAAATTATTCCTGAAAAAAATCATTTTTTTTGTATTTTTTTTTCTCTCAAGTCTCCCTGAAAAAAAAAAAAAAAAAAAAAAATCTGTGGGAGATTCATATTGCCCCTTCTGCTTGTGTGCCAGTCTTGACTCCTGGGTGTGCCATCTCTCTCTCTCTCCCCAATTGTGGGCCATAGAAAGCCTATTAATTTTTTTGCTTGATTTGGGTTCCAAAATCTACCAAAAAAAATAACTAAATCAATCGGTGGGAGATTAATATTGGCCTCTGGGCTTGTGTGCCACTCCTGACTCCTGTGTGCGTCCTCTCTCACTCAGTGGGCCCTACAAAGCCTTTTTTTTTTTTTTTTCCTAAATTCTCCCTGAAACAATCATTTCATTTTATTTGTTTTATAAATTGTTCTGTAAAAAATAATTTTTTTTAAATTTTTTTTTTTTCTGAAGTCTCCCTTTTAAAAAAAACAAACACAAATCAGTGGGAGATAAATATTTACATTTGCGCTTCAGTGACAGTCCTGCATGTGTGCCATCTCATTTGTTGCCAACAACAACAGAGTGTGTAACATTGTGGCTGATTTTCGTTGTGGTCTCACTCACCTGTAAAGGGGTAGCTAAATCATACTGAAGTTATAGCTCACCGTGTAAGTTGTGTGACAGCAACAAATACCGTTCCCCTGGAACCAATTTTAAATTGCCTACAGCCAGCCCATTTTATTATGTTAGGCCTTCGAAGCCTGTCTGCGGTCCCTCCTTCCACTAGGCCTCCACTGACCTGTCTACTGCTGCCCGTGTTCCCCTGGAACCAATTTTAAACTGCCTACAGGCAGCCCAATTTATTATGTTAGGGCTTCGAAGCCTGTCTGCGGTCCCTCCTTCCACTAGGCCTACACTGACCTGTCTACTGCTGCCCGTGTACCCCTTGAACCAACATCATAAAATAAAAAAAAAAGTATTTTGCTTATAAAAAAAGAAAATACTGGTGAGATATCAAATGCAGACATTTTAACATTAAAAACAAACACACAACTAAAATCTGGTACAGTACTAAAAATGGCCACCAGCTACAATTACTTTATCCTGCAAGTATTTAACTGAAAGGTTTTTTAAATTGAAAACACAGATATGGCATCCACCGAGTGTTGTCCTGTCGCGTCTTCTTTATATTATTGCCGAGAAGATGCAAAACAATGAAAATAATAAAATCATTAATTACCAAAATAATAGAGAAAGTCAACACCACATTGCAAATAAACATTCATTCCAAATAAAGAAGCAGGGCGCGTCCGAGGGTGAGTATATACCTAATAAGAATATAATCACCCTCAGACGCGCAATGCTTCTTTCCAACAGCCTTCCTTCCTAAGAATCAGCCCTTCCGTGGTGTAGAGAGACGTTGTGTTACACTCCAAGGTGTTCCCCAGGTTGCCTTTCCTGAGCTTCGATCTTCCGGCTCTCGTTTAGTAGTTGTTGGAAACTACGCTGCATTAGGCCTTCAAATTGGGTATGGGGTGTAGAGAGATGGTGTGTTCCACTCCAAGGTGTTCCCCAGGTTGCCTTTCCTGAGCTTCGATCTTCCGGCTCTCGTTTAGTAGTTCTTGGAAACTACACTGCATTAGGCCTTCAAATTGGGTATGGGGTGTAGAGAGAGGGTGTGTTACACTCCAAGGTGTTCCCCAGGTTGCCTTTCCTGAGCTTCGATCTTCATGCTCTCGTTTAGTAGTTGTCGGAAACTACGCTGCATTAGGCCTACAAATTGGGTATGGGGTGTAGAGAGAGGGTTTGTTACACTCCAAGGTGTTCCCCAGGTTGCCTTTCCTGAGCTTCGATCTTCCGGCTCTCGTTTAGTAGTTGTTGGAAACTACGCTGCATTAGGCCTTCAAATTGGGTATGGGGTGTAGAGAGAGGGTGTGTTACATTCCAAGGTGTTCCCCAGGTTGCCTTTCCTGAGCTTCGATCTTCCGGCTCTCGTTTAGTAGTTCTTGGAAACTACACTGCATTAGGCCTTCAAATTGGGTATGGGGTGTAGAGAGAGGGTTTGTTACACTCCAAGGTGTTCCCCAGGTTGCCTTTCCTGAGCTTCGATCTTCCGGCTCTCGTTTAGTAGTTGTTGGAAACTACGCTGCATTAGGCCTTCAAATTGGGTATGGGGTGTAGAGAGAGGGTGTGTTACACTCCAAGGTGTTCCCCAGGTTGCCTTTCCTGAGCTTCGATCTTCCGGCTCTCGTTTAGTAGTTCTTGGAAACTACACTGCATTAGGCCTTCAAATTGGGTATGGGGTGTAGAGAGAGGGTGTGTTACACTCCAAGGTGTTCCACAGGTTGCCTTTCCTGAGCTTCGATCTTCCGGCTCTCGTTTAGTAGTTCTTGGAAACTACACTGCATTAGGCCTACAAATTGGGTATGGGGTGGAGAGAGATGGTGTGTTACACTCCAAGGTGTTCCCCAGGTTTCCTTGCCATTGCTTCGGTCTTCCGACTCTCGTTTAGTAGTTGTAGAAAAGTACACTGCATTAGGCCTACAAAATGGGTATGGGGTGGAGAGAGATGGTGTGTTACACTCCAAGGTGTTCCCCAGGTTGCCTTTCCTGAGCTTCTATCTTCAGGCTCTCATTAAATTGTGGTTAAATGGAACAACTGCATTTGGCGTACTAGTTGGTTTGGGGCCTACTATCGGTGTCTGCCACTCCTTGCTGTTCTCCTGGTTTCCTGTCCTGAAATTCCATTTTCAGGCTCTCGTTAAGTAGTTGTTAATGTTAGACTGCATTTGGCCTACTAGTTGGGTTGGGGCCTACTATCAGTGTCTGCCACTCCTTGCTGTTCTCCTCCACTGAACAAAGCTGTGCCGCCTGTTTACTACGGTTGCCAATTTTGAACTGCATTTCGACTACTTACTGATTTGGCCCTACTCTCTGTGTCAGCCTCTCATTCCAGTTGTCCTCCACTGCAATGCCCCCTGGTTATTCCTGTGTTACCAATTTTGAACTGCATTTAGCCCACTTTATTCTTTGGGCCTATATCTGTGTTTCCACTTCATCGTGCCCATTGCCCAGCCAGTGATAGATGAGTCTGCTGGTACATTGACCCATAACGCAACATTCCCCGTGCATGCTACACAACAACATTGTGACCCTGCTGAAAGTCAGGTTGCTCTTCCCGCATACCATACCACCTTACACGGGGACAAAGAGGAAGGTGCAGATGAAAGTGCAGGTTCCTTCATCAGGTGGGGGGAGGAATACTAGTTGGCGACGTCACTGGCACAGGGCCTCTCATAGTACGCAAAAGTGTTGCTGGCGGTGGGAGGCGCCCCCGCCGTGCAAACACACCGCTGTACTTTGAGGGGCCCTGTGCCAGTGCCAATGCCAACAAGTGGGCCCCCCCTGCTTGCTCAGGATCACAGCACTTGCAAAGTTGAAATACTTACCTCTCCCTGCTCCACTGCCGTGACGTGGTCCAGATTTCCTGGGCCCACTAATTACTTGAACCAGCCCTACCCCACACAACTTTAGCCAAATGACCCCCAATTTCAAATGCCTTCCAATTATTATAAGGTAAATTACGCTTGACAAGCTTCATTAAGAAGAATGGATGGTTTTGACATTAAAATGGGCACTCTAGGTGTTTTCCTGGCCCCCACTCACTGCCGACTATGCTGCCCCATTGACTTGCATTGGGTTTCGTGTTTCGGTCGATCCCGACTTTTCGCCATAATCGGCCGATTTCACTCGACCCGACTTTTGAGATAGTCGGGTTTCGCGAAACCCGGCTCGACTCTAAAAAGGTCAAGGTCGCTCAACTCTAGTGGCTACGATCGTGACAAGTTTTGTATTGTAAAAATGCTTTGGAACCACATACTTATAGTCAGAATACTTTCATGGAAATAAGCAGAATTTCACATTTACAATCTCTAAATCAGGAATTCTTGCAGAGTCGAAGCTAAAGGCTCAGTGTCTCTAGTGCAAAAGTTCAACATTGGCCCCCTCTTCCTGTCTTGACCAATATGCAAAATCAAAATTGCATCGTGTAGATATTTATGTGTACATTAAGATGTACAAAGTTACCACAGCATTCCCATTCCTCGGATGACATATAGATACATACACAGATTATATTATACATATACAGTATATATATATATATGTATATATATATATATATATATATACAGTTAGGGCCAGAAATATTTGGACAGTGACACAATTTTCGCGAGTTGGGCTCTGCATGCCACCACATTGGATTTGAAATGAAACCTCTACAACAGAATTCAAGTGCAGATTGTAACGTTTAATTTGAAGGGTTGAACAAAAATATCTGATAGAAAATGTAGGAATTGTACACATTTCTTTACAAACACTCCACATTTTAGGAGGTCAAAAGTAATTGGACAAATAAACATAACCCAAACAAAATATTTTTATTTTCAATATTTTGTTGCAAATCCTTTGGAGGCAATCACTGCCTTAAGTCTGGAACCCATGGACATCACCAAACGCTGGGTTTCCTCCTTCTTAATGCTTTGCCAGGCCTTTACAGCCGCAGCCTTCAGGTCTTGCTTGTTTGTGGGTCTTTCCGTCTTAAGTCTGGATTTCAGCAAGTGAAATGCATGCTCAATTGGGTTTAGATCTGGAGATTGACTTGGCCATTGCAGAATGTGCCACTTTTTGGCACTCATGAACTCCTGGGTAGCTTTGGCTGTATGCTTGGGGTCATTGTCCATCTGTACTATGAAGCGCCGTCCAATCAACTTTGCAGCATTTGGCTGAATCTGGGCTGAAAGTATATCCCGGTACACTTCAGAATTCATCCGGCTACTCTTGTCTGCTCTTATGTCATCAATAAACACAAGTGACCCAGTGCCATTGAAAGCCATGCATGCCCATGCCATCACGTTGCCTCCACCATGTTTTACAGAGGATGTGGTGTGCCTTGGATCATGTGCCGTTCCCTTTCTTCTCCAAACTTTTTTCTTCCCATCATTCTGGTACAGGTTGATCTTTGTCTCATCTGTCCATAGAATACTTTTCCAGAACTGAGCTGGCTTCTTGAGGTGTTTTTCTGCAAATTTAACTCTGGCCTGTCTATTTTTGGTATTGATGAATGGTTTGCATCTAGATGTGAACCCTTTGTATTTACTGTCATGGAGTCTTCTCTTTACTGTTGACTTAGAGACAGATACACCTACTTCACTGAGAGTGTTCTGGACTTCAGTTGATGTTGTGAACGGGTTCTTCTTCACCAAATTAAGTATGCGGCGATCATCCACCACTGTTGTCATCCGTGGACGCCCAGGCCTTTTTGAGTTCCCAAGCTCACCAGTCAATTCCTTTTTTCTCAGAATGTACCCAACTGTTGATTTTGCTACTCCAAGCATGTCTGCTATCTCTCTGATGGATTTTTTCTTTTTTTTCAGCCTCAGGATGTTCTGCTTCACCTCAATTGAGAGTTCCTTTGACCGCATGTTGTCTGCTCACAGCAACAGCTTCCAAATGCAAAACCACACACCTGGAATCCACCCCTGACCTTTTAACTACTTCATTGATTACAGGTTAACGAGGGAGACGCCTTCAGAGTTAATAGCAGCCCTTAGAGTCCATTGTCCAATTACTTTTGGTCCCTTGAAAAAGAGGACGCTATGCATTACAGAGCTATGATTCCTAAACTCTTTCTCCGATTTGGATGTGGAAACTATCATATTGCAGCTGGGAGTGTGCACTTTCAGCCCATATTATATATATAATTGTATTTCTGAACATGTTTTTGTAAACAGCTAAAATAACAAAACTTGTTTCACTGTCCAAATATTTCTGGCCCTAACTGTATATATATAGTACATATATGGGAAGATATGTAGAGAAGATATGTGTCACGAAGATTGCTCTCTTCCCTGATTTGAAACCCATAAGTTTCTCTCCAGCATGCTACGTGCTGAAGAGGTTACCCAGCCATTACAAGGGACTGGGATTTTGGTGATGCCTACTCACCATATCTCCACCTCAATGGTCTGGTTGAAGAGTTAAATGTGCAGCCACTGATTTTTTTTTTCTGTGTTGTGTGTTTGGAGAGGAAAATATCGACAATGGCTCCAGGAGGAGCTGAAGAGATATGGTGGTCTGAGCGGGCGAATCCAGCAAATATATGAACTTTGTAGGACTTTATCTTTTGTTTTGCCGTTATGCCAGAAAGACCATGTTTATTTTTATCAACCCTGGTATTGTTTATGCTGTGGTCTAATAAACCAGTGGGTGATTTGCCACAAGAGGTGTTCCTGTGTTTACCTCTACAAGCAGCTGAGTGAGTCAACCCCTTACAGTTGGTGTTTCGAATGTGGGCATCGATCCAGGAACACGCATAGCGGATGTAGACAAACTGCATGTCCTGAGTAAAATCCAGCATCCAGCACGAGACATCCGTCAGCATGGAGAAGCTTGTCAAGCATCTGGTCCAGGTCTAACAGCAGCAGCAGCTGGCAAGTTAACAGCAGCAAATGGTGTAACAGGAAACAAGTAAACTGTTGGTACAGTAGCTCCAACAGCAGCACCAGTGGCAGCAACAGGAGGCGCTAACATGGCAGATGGAACTCCTCGAAGAGGCCATTTGTGGGAGGCCAGCAGTCTCCTCCTTAACTCCAGGTGACGACTCGTACATCCGGAAAGCAGTAGGACGAGCCATGCAAAAGATGACCCCGGGGAATGATATGGAATGGAAGCTTTTTGGATTGTTTTCAAGAGGGTGGCTGAACGGTAGAAACTTCCATCAGAGCAGTGAGCAGAGGGGAAGTTGTCGAGAAATCCCTCAGGAAACCAGACATTGCCACTTCCCCATACTGGGAAACCGAAAGGGGGGTGGGCTCACCATGGAGAGTGTCTAGACCCACAAATGGGGGGCTTCCCAATCTCGCCGGGGTCCTTTCAGGTTGTTGGTATAAGGACGTGGTCTGTTCACAATGTCACAATCCTGGACATGTAGAAGCTAGGTTTCATATGTCCCCTGAACCAATGAACTGCAGTGTAGGCCGGTGTAGTTCCTATTATGCCTGCCAGCCTGCAGTGTGGACTGTGGGCCGCAGGCATGTACCATGTCAGTCAATGGGGTACTGGTTTTGGACTTTTGGACTCTGGAAACCTAGTGACCCTAATCAGTGCTACACTGCCCCACCAGTTAATCCCTGATAAGTTTGTGGCATCCGCTGCATATACAGAGATGCCAAAGGCTACCCTGTGGCCAGAGCAACCAGGGTAACAGACTGTGGTACTAAGTCCCATGAGGTTGGGGTGGTAAAAGACTTATTACATTCCGTCACACTGGGGCGGGGTTTTTCATTATTTTGGAACTTGTGGCAAAAGGGGGCTGTACAGAGTGTCTCGGACAGAAGCCAGATCCCTTGGGAAAAGACTCCATCAAAACATCAAAATCAAAAATGGAGGAGTTTCCCCTAGGTGTCCTCGCTAGAGAGGTGGATGAGATGGTGACAGAGGAGCCCAACTTCCCTGAGTTAGACGTGCCTGAGAGAACTTTGGGACTGCTCAAGTTCGCGATCTTACATTAAAGGGGCATTTGATAATGTTACTGTATGTACTAGGGTTACTCAAGAGTCGGGGTCGACACAAGGTTCCCACACTTTGCAGTCAATGGCGATTTACAGGTCCTTCTCAAAAAATTAGCATATAGTGTTAAATTTCATTATTTACCATAATGTAATGATTACAATTAAACTTTCATATATTATAGATTCATTATCCACCAACTGAAATTTGTCAGGTCTTTTATTGTTTTAATACTGATGATTTTGGCATACAACTCCTGATAACCCAAAAAACCTGTCTCAATAAATTAGCATATTTCACCCATCCAATCAAATAAAAGTGTTTTTTAATAACAAACAAAAAAAACATCAAATAATAATGTTCAGTTATGCACTCAATACTTGGTCGGGAATCCTTTGGCAGAAATGACTGCTTCAATGCGGCGTGGCATGGAGGCAATCAGCCTGTGACACTGCTGAGATGTTATGGAGGCCCAGGATGCTTCAATAGCGGCCTTAAGCTCATCCAGAGTGTTGGGTCTTGCATCTCTCAACTTTCTCTTCACAATATCCCACAGATTCTCTATGGGGTTCAGGTCAGGAGAGTTGGCAGGCCAATTGAGCACAGTAATACCATGGTCAGTAAACCATTTACCAGTGGTTTTGGCACTGTGAGCAGGTGCCAGGTCGTGCTGAAAAATGAAATCTTCATCTCCATAAAGCATTTCAGCCGATGGAAGCATGAAGTGCTCCAAAATCTCCTGATAGCTAGCTGCATTGACCCTGCCCTTGATGAAACACAGTGGACCAATACCAGCAGCTGACATGGCACCCCACACCATCACTGACTGTGGGTACTTGACACTGGACTTCAGGCATTTTGGCATTTCCTTCTCTCCAGTCTTCCTCCACACTCTGGCACCTTGATTTCCGAATGACATGCAAAATTTGCTTTCATCAGAAAAAAGTACTTGGGACCACTTAGCAACAGTCCAGTGCTGCTTCTCTGTAGCCCAGGTCAGGCGCCTCTGCCGCTGTTTATGGTTCAAAAGTGGCTTTATCTGGGGAATGCGGCACCTTTAGCCCATTTCCTGCACACGCCTGTGCACGGTGGCTCTGGATGTTTCCACACCAGACTCAGTCCACTGCTTCCTCAGGTTCCCCAAGGTCTGGAATCGGTCCTTCTCCACAATCTTCCTCAGGGTCCGGTCTCCTCTTCTCGTTGTACAGCGTTTTCTGCCACATTGTTTCCTTCCAACAGACTTACCATTGAGGTGCCTTGATACAGCACTCTGGGAACAGCCTATTTGTTGAGAAATTTCTTTCTGGGTCTTACCCTCTTGCTTGAGGGTGTCAGTGATGGCCTTCTTGACATCTGTCAGGCCGCTAGTCTTAGAGTACCGTCACACTATACGATTTACCTATGATCACGACCTGCGATATGACCTGGCCGTGATCGTAGGTAAATCGTAGTGTGGTCGCTGGGGAGCTGTCACACAGACCGCTCTCCAGCGACCAAGATGCCGAGGTCCCTGGGTAACCAGGGTAAACATCGGGTAACTAAGCGCAGGACCGCGCTTAGTTACCCGATGTTTACCCTGGTTACAAGCGTTAAACTAAAAAAAAAACAAACAGCACATACTTACATTCTGGTGTCCGTCAGGTCCCTTGCAGTCTGCTTCCCGCACTCAGTGACTGCCGGCCGTAAAGTGAAAGTGAAAGCACAGCCGCTGTGCTCTGCTTTCACTTTACGGCCGGCAGTCACAGTGCGGGAAGCTGAGACGGCAAGGGACCTGACGGACACCAGAATGTAAGTATGTGCTGTTTGTTTTTTTTTAGTTTAACGCTTGTAACCAGGGTAAACATCGGGTAACTAAGCGCGGTCCTGCGCTTAGTTACCCGATGTTTACCCTGGTTACAAGCGAACGCATCGCTGGATCGCATCGCTAGATCGCTAGATCGGTGTCACACACACCGATCTAGCGATGACAGCGGGAGATCCAGCGATGAAAGAAAGTTCCATACGATCTGCTACGACGTACGATTCTCAGCAGGATCCCTGATCGCTGCTGCGTGTCAGACACAGCGATATCGTAACAATATCGCTGGAACGTCACGAATCGTACCGTCGTAGCGATCGAAATGTTATAGTGTGACGGTACCCTTACCCATGATGGGGGTTTTGAGTAATGAACCAGGCAGGGAGTTTATAAAAGCCTCAGGTATCTTTTGCATGTGTTTAGAGTTAATTAGTTGATTCAGAAGATTAGGGTAATAGGTCGTTTAGAGAACCTTTTCTTGATATGCTAATTTATTGAGACAGGTTTTTTGGGTTATCAGGAGTTGTATGCCAAAATCATCAGTATTAAAACAATAAAAGACCTGACAAATTTCAGTTGGTGGATAATGAATCTATAATATATGAAAGTTTAATTGTAATCATTACATTATGGTAAATAATGAAATTTAACACTATATGCTAATTTTTTGAGAAGGACCTGTATTATATCGGGTGACCAAATTGAGGGGAGGTGAGTTAGTGGAGCAGCTGTTGGTTCCAGGACCCTATCGACAGAGGGTTTTAGACATGGCCCATTCGCATGCTTTGTGGGGACATCTGGGGGTACAGAAAACTCAGGAGAGAATAATATGAAGGTTCTATAGGTTGGGAAAAAATATCAAATGAGGTTAAGAGAATGCTAGACCTTGGTGTCATAGAGGAATCAAAAAGTGGATGGTCAAGTCCCATCGTCTTTGTGCCGAAGCCCGCCAGGGAGTGGCGGTTTTGTAATGACTACTGCAGGCTGAACGAGGTGTCCAGTTGATACGTATTCAATGCCCCACATGGACAAACTCAATGAAAGATTTGGATCCGTGAGGTACATTACAACCCTCGACCTGACAAAGGGCTACAAGCAGATCCCCATGTCCCAGAGTGCCAAGGAGAAGATCACCTTCTCGATGCCTGATGGGTGTTTCCAATACACCAGAATGCCCTTCGGACTGGAGGGGGTCCTATCTACCTTCCAGATGGATATGGATCAGATCTTGGCTCCACATAAGAAGTATTCTGCGGCCTACCTTGATGACATTGTGGTCTTAAGCCCCGACTGGATTAGTCACCTACCAAAAGGTACAGGCAATCCTGCATGCATTGAGAAAAGCTGGGTTCACTATAAATCCAGAAAAGTGTGGTCAAGTCGATTCAGAAGTGGCCGCAACCACTTTCCAAGAAGCAAGTGAGGACGTTTCTTGAAATTGTGGCATATTACCGGTGGTTTATCCCAAGTTTTGCTATAATTTCCGCATCATTAACAGATCTCCTTTAAATGGGCTGTGGATATACTGAAATATTACCTACTAGGCCGGAAGGTTCACACTAGTGACAGACCATGCTCCTCTGAGATGATTAAGGGGAAAAAAGAGTAAGAAAACTAAGTGGTTCTTTGGTCTACAAAATTTCAGTTTCCACGTAGAGCATAGACAGACCCGGGAAGTTACACAGTAACGCAGATACTCTCTCTCGAATTCCGATTTCTCTCCAGCATGCTATGTGCTGAAGGAGTTAACCAGCCATTACAAGGTACTGTGTTTTTGGTGAGTAGGTGAGAGATAGGGACGCCTACTCACCATATCTCCACCTCAAGGGTGTGGTTGAGGAGTTAAATGTGCAGCCACTGATTTTTTTTTCTGTGTTTGGCAATGAAAGTCTCCTGACAGTGGCTCCAGGAGGAGCTGAAGACATATCGTGGTCTGAGAGTGTTAATCCCCCCAAAATAAGGACTTTGCTGGACTTTATCTTTTGTTTTGCCATTATTCCAGAAAGGCCATGTTTATTTTGATTAACCCTGCTATTGTTTATGCTGTGCTCTAATAAACCAGCATGTGTTTTACCTGTATCTACTTCTCAAAGCAGGCGAGTGAGTCAACCCCTCACAATATATATATATATATATATATATATATGCTGCCAGGATCATATTCCTCGCCAACCTTTACACCGATGCCTCTACCTTGTGCCAGTCATTACACTGGCTACCCATCCACTCCAGAATCCAGTACAAAACTACTACCCTCATCCACAAAACACTCCATGGCTCAGCACCACCCTACATCTCCTCTCTGGTTTCAGTCTACCACCCTACCCGTGCCCTCCGCTCCGCTAATGACCTCAGGTTAGCATCCTCAATAATCAGAACCTCCCACTCCCGTCTCCAAGACTTTACACATGCTGCGCCGATTCTTTGGAATGCACTACCTAGGTTAATACGATTAATCCCCAATCCCCACAGTTTTAAGTGTGCCCTAAAAACTCATTTGTTCAGACTGGCCTACCGCCTCAATGCATTAACCTAACGATCCCTGTGTGGCCTATTTAAAAAAAAAAAAAAACACAACATAATTGGGTTCCTCGCATTATGTTCTCATTCACTTTATGCAGTTTTTAGCCCTCTGTGTCGTTACTGTTACATACTTAGGCAGTTAACTGTTTCATGCAGCTTTACATGAACACCTGAGTCTTACACTATGGCTGGTCCGAATAACTAAAGCAATTGTTACCATCCACCTCTCGTGTCTCCCCTTTTCCTCATAGTTTGTAAGCTTGCGAGCAGCAGGGCCCTCACTCCTCCTGGTATCTGTTTTGAACTGTGATTTCTGTTATGCTGTAATGTCTATTGTCTGTGCAAGTCCCCTCTATAATCTGTAAAGCGCTGCGGAATATGTTGGCGCTATATAAATAAAAATTATATATATATATATATATATATATATATATATCAAAGTTTCAGTACAAAAAAAATCTGGCTGCTCTATTGCATTGCATACTAGAGGGGTATTCTATGCAAAGATAAATCTTTATCTGTATTTGGGCTATTCTGCCATTCTAATGTGTTTTTGGCAGTTTTGCCAAAGACCCCAAAGTTCGAACTCCATTCTAGATCTCTAACTTAATCCAGATCTCAGACTAGTAAAAGCAGTCTAGACCCTAGTCCAAATTCCTAAAATTAGTTAGATCAGACTCCAAAATTAAATTAGACACTAGACAATATCCTAAACTAAATTCAGACCACAAACTAGACCGTTATTATAGATTCAGATCACCTCAAAGTTAACTCAGACTTCAACCCAGACCCTAAAATAAATCTAGCCTCTTCAATACCTTAAATTCAAACCCCAAACCATACACCAAAATCAGTTGAGACCTCAGACCAAACGTCTGTGTTTATTTACTACTCTTCATTCCTATTCTTGCAAATAAGATGGGTTTGACTTCTTTTAAACATACAGTATCTGTCAGAGCCAAATACATGTATACTAACAGAGGTATTCCCAGAAAAATGGTTATTATTGGTAATGGACGTCTGATAAATAGCAGTGCAGTTACTTTTTTTTACCGGTGGCTTTCTTCTTAAATTATATTAGCTCCATACATGTGTTGTACCAGCTGACTCTGAGTTTTGCTTTCCAATGCCAAAATGTATCTGTTGCCCTCTTTAACTCTTTAGCCATTTTTGTATATTCACTAAAGTAGCAAGTGATTATTCTGATAATTATTAGTTATAATTATGTGAAACCTTCCTAGAGACTGCCCCTGAACAAAGATGCATTACAAATAGAACTGATTTGATCGCTTCCTCAGAGGATCAGCGCTATGCAAATAACAAGACAACACAATCTTAATTTGAGCTCAAGTGAAGGTCCCAGACATTTCTTTTTTTCCACATAAATATACATATTTATTGGTTTATTATATATTTTTTCATTTTTATTATTTTATAATTTTTATTGAATATGTTTACAACTTTTTTTTAACTTTTTTGCTTAGTCCCTCTTTGGGACTTTTTAAACTTTTTAACCTGCATTTCAATGCATTATACCTGTCAGTGCTGCACTAATAGGCTTGCCATAGCTGGCTGACCCGGAGATCATCATGACGACCTTTGGTTTTGATGGCAATGATTGGGCCCTTGCGATAACGTTGCGGGGCGCTGACCTTAAGGGACAGGGAGCGGTCTCTAAAAGTTGTAGGACACAGGTCAGGTCTTCTCATTGACTCAGGCCATACTAATCTCCTATCAGGTGGATGCAGGACAGTCGGGCTGGTGTAGTCTGTCACTGCAGATCATTTTAGGGTATAACACTTATCACTTGCTAGAGATTCCTCGTCTCACAGAATGGTTGTCAGAAAGTGGCCTCTATCCAGTCACTGTGTCCTAGGGCCACTTCTTTCTTGAAGGGTCTCTTCCCACAGTCTCTCTAAAGGTACCGTCACACTGAGCAACTTTTGAACGAGAACGATAGCGATCCGTGACGTTGCAGCATCCTGGATAGCGATCTCGCTGTGTTTGACACGCAGCAGCGATCAGGATCCTGCTGTGACATCGCTGGTCGGAGCTAGAAGTCCAGAACTTTATTTTGTCGTCAGGTTACCCGCTGTCATCTCTGGATCGGCGTGTGTGACGCCGATCCATCGATGAGTCCCCGGGTAACCAGGGTAAACATCGGGTTACTAAACGCAGGGCCGCGCTTAGTAACCCGATGTTTACCCTGGTTACCCGGGGACTTCGGCATCATTGGTCGCTGGAGAGCTGTCTGTGTGACAGCTCCCCAGCGACCACACAAGGACTTTCCAACGATCACGGCCAGGTCGTATCGCTGGTCGTGATCGTTGGAAAGTTGATCAGTGTGAAGGTACCTTTAGTTCAGCAGTCTAGAGCTGGTCAACAGGTCTAACAGGTTCACTCCATGCAAATCATACAGGGCGGTCTACCTCACTCACTGTATTCACAAGGGGCATTGTTATTCCATTTTGCTTCCAGGGCCAATGTCAAATTTATTTTTCTTAAGACTAAATACAAAGTTTCCTACTGTGAGCATCCATCAAACAGAACATAGAAGGCTTTAAAACCAGATACTTTACTGGCTTTAACACAGTGCAAAAAACTGAACCAGTGTTATTGTAGGAGGGGCTCTTGGACAGGACAAAAAATGTGCACAATGTGAGAACCACAACATACAATGTTCCCATGGGTCCATATCATAAACTTGTGGAATGGTAAAGTGCACAGGCACCGAATTTATATAGTGTCTTGTCTTCGATTTTTTTGCAGGTTTATTTTTTGTAGCTTTCAATTTTGGGGGTCTGGTTCAGTTTCGTCACTTTGTACATCAAATTTGCAAAAATGCCTGCACTCGTTTTGATAATTTGTTTTTGCACATGTGATACATTTTGTGCGGTTTATTTGACGAAGTACTTTATAGTATAGTATTTTTCATACATTTACTACCGTACCTGCCTATAGCTCAAATTTAGATTTTCTTGTTCCATACTAGTTTTCTTTCCAAATTTGTCTTAACCAGTCAATGTGACACAGGTTTGCATATGACAACGGAAAAAAAAAATTGTGCTGCAAAGATGTTTATTCCAAATTTATTACAGAGGTGCATGAGTTTCCCCTTTTACATCTCTTAAGACACCCCCTCATGTTATATCACAGTGAAAGGGACATTTTTAAGAAAATCAAAATATCCATTAAATGTCAGAAGTTGCCTACTGGGATAGAAGACCTTTCCAATGCAGATTTTACATTTTGGCTAATTTTGCGATTATGTGCCCCTGGAAATATTGCCAGATTTCTTTAAAGGCATTTTGCAGTAGTCACGGTGGACAGTAAGCAAAAACAAGCATAAAGGATCCTAGGATTAATGAAACTCTCCTATTGAAGTCTAATGGGAAGTTTCTTTACACATTGTCAGTAGTCTGGCAAACATTTGTTGCATAATTACTTCTGATGGATAATTTAGCCTAATTCAGTGTCGGCCAAGAGCCTTTGTGCGCGCTGCTTGAGGGATTCTGTGAAAAGAATGGGAGGACTCAAGAAAGGTCATTTTACTTGGCTGGATAGTGAATGAAGGATTTTGAATGTTACAAATTTGCTTCTAGGTACGAAACAAAACATTGGAATCAGGGGATTTTGTGTTTCATTTATTTATTTATTTTGTGTATTTTTTATTATGTCTGTGGCTCAGTGCTGAAAGTTTAGTTTTAGCCAGTTGTACTTCCTAGGCGCAGTTAAGTTTAGCTGTTTTTGTGTCTTCATTTTCATTCATTTGTTACTATCTACAGTGTCTTGAAAAATTATTCATGCCCCCTAAACTTTTCCAAATTTTTTTAAGTTAAATGCATAAACTTAAATGTATTTTATCGGGATTTTATTTGATAGACCAGCACAAAGTGGCAAGTAGTTGTGAAGTGTAAAGCAAATGATACATGGTTTTCTAATGATTTTAAAAATATAAACTTGAAAATTGTGACATGCATTTGTATTTAGTCCCCTGTAGTCTGATACTCTAAACTAAAATCCCGAGTGACCAATTGCCTCCATAAGTCACATAATTAGTAAACTGAGTCCACCTGTGTGTAATTTATTCTAAGTATAACTACAGCTCTTCTGTGAAGGCCACATAGATTTGTTTGAGAACATTGGGGATCAAACAGCATCATGAAAACAAAGGAACACACCAGACGGGTCAGGGATAAAGTTGTGGAGAAGAGTACAGCAGAGTTAAGTTCTAAAAAAAAATAGCCCAGGCTCTGAACATCTCACAGAGCACTAATCAATCCATCACCCAAAAATGCAAGAACTATGGCACAACCCTAGACCTGTCAAGACCTAGTCGTCCACCTAAACTGACATCCCAAGCAAGGAGAGCACTGAGTATAGAAACAGCCAAGAGGCCTATGGTCACTCTGGAGGAGCTGCAGAGCTCAAGTCAACAGCTCAGGTGGGAGAATCTGTCCACAGGACAACTATTAGTGCTTTGCTAAACAAATCTGGCTTTTTATGGAAGAGTGAAAAGAAGAAAGACATTTTTTGAAAGCAAACCATAAGAAATCCTGTTTGCAGTTTGCAAAAAGTGATCTAACGGACACAGCTAGCATGTGGAAGAAGGTGCTCTGGTCAGATGCGACCAAAGTAGAGCACGTTGGCCTAAATGGAAAAAAAGTTATGTGTGGGGGAAAACTCCGACTGGACATCACCCTGAAAATATTATCCCCACCGTAAAATATGGTGGTGGCAGTATATTGTTGTGGGGATGCTTTCCTTCAGCAGGGACAGGGAAGCTGTCAGAGTTGATGGGATGATGGATGGAGTTAAATACCGGACAATTCTGGAGGAAAACCTGTTAGAGGCTGCAAAAGACTTGAAATTGGGGTGTAGGTTCACCTTCTAGCAGTACAATGACCCTAAACATACTGCTAAAGCTACAATGGGTGGTTTCAATCAAAGCTTATTCATGTGCGTGAATGCAAAGAAGAATGGGCAAACATTAGATGTCCAAAGCTGGTAAAGCCATAGCCTAAAAGACTTGCAGCAGTAATTGCAGCGAAAGGTGATCCTACAAAGTAATGCCTCAGTGGGGGACAAAATTTGATCCTTTAGACATGCTATGTGACGTTACTTAATTTGTTTAGTTTCCCAGGTATAGGTTAAATGTGTGTGTAAAAAATGTGAATAAAACTGCTACCATCACATATTTCACGCTGCAATCTGTACAAGCCATGTCAGGATGGGGTTGCAGCATGAAGAAACTGTCGAGACGACATGTCTTAATGTGATCTCACTCAAACTCTTGGTTGGTGGACTGAGCACAGAGTTGTGGCTTTTTTTTTCCTTTCCTTTTCCTTTCCATGCACATTATAATTTGCAGATCTAGATTTTAGAATCATTAGAAAACCATGTTTCATTTCCTTTACATTTCACATATACTTACGGCTTAGTGTTGGTAATTCACGCAAACATCCACAATGTGGAAAAGTTCACAGGGTAAGAATTCTTTTTCAAGGCACAGTATCTATCTATCTATCTATCTATCTATCTATCTATCTATCTATCTATCTATCTATCTATCTATCTACATATGTTTTATGAAAAAGACCCAACCATGGCTTGGCAAGCAGCAAGTGTGTTACAACTGCCAAATACATCAAAAACCTTGGCATAAAAAATTGGCAAATGATACATTAATGTTCTTTTTGCTGTTATCCAGTCATATACTTAAGGAATTATAAAACGAATTGAAATATAACTCACAAAATGAGTGTGCAAATATTTAAGAAGAAAAGCTTGCAACAGAATCATCATCATCTTCATTATTATCATCATAGACACTTTACTCCATGTTTCGCATCAGTATTCTCAGGCCAAACCAGGAGCCGGTACAAATAATAGCTGAGATGTACTCCCCTCTGGTGCATGGGGTGAACGAAAAATGCACCAATTTAGTGCTAGTACTAGTAGGAAACAGTACCTCTTAATGAATTTGACGCACTTTATTCCAGCTGACTTTTAATCAAGACTAGTCTTGATGAATTTTCCCCCTAAGGACTCAATCAGACATCAGTGATTTTTCTCATAAAAACTGATTGAGCTTCATCAGTATTTTTGATCAGCGCGTGGTCAGTATCAGTCAGATAGGAGGTTTCTCAAGTCTCCGTGTGTTTTTACAGACCACTCGTTCCAAGGAAAAAAATTGGACAAGTCAACTACCCAAAGATTGTCATAGGTACGAGTACTATCCGTGAAAAGGCAGCATTCGTACAAGAAAAAATGAAATGTGAATGAGCCCTAAGTGTTATCTGTCAGCCCTTTCTCTATGCACAAAAGTCCTGTAGATTGGTTGGTGACAAATAAGGTCTCTGGTTCGGTCACCCATTTCCTGCAATGCCAGCTGCTGGGCAATACCTTCAATGCCATTGTTGTGAATAGATGAAAACAATCTGAAGGAAACTTTCATGGATCCTCACACGGAGTTTAGCGATTCCAGATGTTTTAACACAATTCATAATTTTTCAAAATGCTGCAAAATTTGGTGCAATTTCACTCTAGTCCCATCGTTGTGTATTTTTGAGTGTCGCAGCATTTTTGTAACTTTTGGCGCCTATTGCGCCGTTTGATATGAAAAGTCACAAAAGCAGTACAACACAGGAAGAAGCCCATTTTTCACTTTGAGCCAAATTCATGAATCTCGTGCGCCGTTTTAATGAAATGGCAACTAATACAACAAGACAAAAAAGGAAAGTGACTTAATCCCTTCCAGCAAATGATGAATCGGGGCTTTAGTATGGCAAACAATTTAAAGTGATTGTTCAATAGGACAGCCATTACAAATAATCTCATAGTTACTAGCACAATCATGGTGTAGTCATGCTCGTGAAGGACTTCTAGACTGTCCCTGCTGCCCAATAGAAATAGAGGGAAAATGGAGTGAAGGGAACTCTTAGGCCCCAATTCATCAAAGCTTTCATGCTAGAATTCTGTCTTAAAAGCTTTGAGGAGTTGCAAAATTTAGGGACAACTCAGAGTTGCACCAAAATTTTGTGACTCCCGTCTCCCACAAAATGGGCAGAGTCGGGGTGGGACGCCACGGCTCTTCTAATTCATGATGAGCTGTGGTGTTCCCTACTCCAGAAATCTCACTGTTGTCCCTGAGAGCAGCATAATGAATGGGCAGAGAGCCTGATTCCAGTGATGTATCACTTGCTTGGCAGCTTTCTGCAGTTTCAATGCAATCAGCATTTTATCAGCAGGAGATTATCACTGCAGGACTAGATGTCATGGGATAGGCAGTGCAGCTAATTTATATAACCCCGCCCACATCACTGATTGGCAGCTTGCTTACAATGTACAGTGTACACAGGCCAATCAGGGGTGTGGGCGGGGTTATACACAGCTCAGCATTCAGAGAACTGCTAAATCTACAGCAGAGAAAACAGGGATTCTATCAAAACTGCACCAGTAAGTGACAGATCGCTGGAATCAGACTCTCAGCCCCTACATCATGCTGCTCTCAGATTCCATTGCTAAAACTTGCTGATAGATTCCCTTTGCAAAGCTGCAGAAGTTTAGTTAACAATGCTGCCACTTACATCCAGTTTGCACATAGGACTTTCAGTGAATAGGAGTATTTATGTTTGCGTTGACCATGCTGTCAATCACAGTGAGTCATTTTTGCAAAACGTGAACATTTCAACACTTGAGATCTGCTTCCTGCATCTTATACATTTATACAGTAATTATCCTATTACATGACATAAAATAAACAGTGCCCAGATGGCCGAGTCTTCCAATAACAAGTCTTTTATTCAGGTGACACAAGGGGTATATTTCTGGTATTGCTGAAACAGGAACATCTGACGGAGCGATCTATAAAAGCCAAGTGTATATGGAAGTTTGTAAACGGTAATGTTACTCACCCCCCTGCTCTCAAAACCTAACTGAGAAAATGGTAAATGTGGCGAATATATATTGCTTTATAAAATCCACTTACAGGATTAAATAATCGTCAACGAATTTTTGAGAAATTGACAAATAGATCTGGTTAGTAAAAGTGTAAGGTCTCACCCAGACGGCCGTTTTTCACGCACGTGTTTCATCCATGGTTTTCAACATGAAACGCGCACCCATTGTAATGTATGCAATTCACATGGCTGTGGGGCTTTTTGCGTTCACAAAAGAAATCGCGAAATCACGTAGACATGTCAGTTTTTGATCAGAGTCTTCGATCAAAGTCACCCACACAAATCTGAGTCTGTGAAAATCACGGACAACACCCGATGCCATCAATGTACAGTCCATGTGCTGTCTGTGACTAAAGGGAACCTGTCAGGTCCGATAATGCTCCTATCCTGCAGATATAGGGTTAATATCCAGGTTAATAACGTTATGAAGGTGCCCGGTCATAGTACTGAATAGTGCGGATCGCAGGGGAGAGATTGGACTTTATTCCTCGCTGGACGCGCTCGCTTTACCGCGTGGAGAGAACAGCTTCATTTACACCAAGTAAAACAAATATGTATCTGTGACAAGTGACCGCGACTCTATAATACAACCTTCCCCTCCTCCTCGCTGTATGTAGAAGAGTAAAGTCAATTTAATGGTGTTTAATAAATGTCATATCTTCGCATACTAACCATAGCATTGATAGTCATGGAGAAGCAAATGATAGCAATGTGATTTACTGTTGTATCTTATATTAATTCCTATGATCCAGTGGGAATAAAACCTGTAGTTTTTCCTTCTGTTTCAGACAGTTTTGTGTCACTGATATCTCGGTGTAGCTTGCCAGTTATATCTAGTGATGACTTACACTGATTACACTGATTTTGATTCCTCTGTAGTTATGTGACTTTTACCAAAAACCTAGATGAAGGAAAACCATTTTATATGTGCAATGAAGCAAGTGGACACAACTCTGATACTCATCAGTAATAAAGTATGCAAATTGCCTCTTCTGAGAAAAAGAGGACTTAAACTCTATAGCGCCACCCGTTGGAAGTAGCGAACCTACAAGTCACAATCAACCCTTTAACGAGTCGTGCAATATGACTTAGGATAAAAGCCAAATCAGTATCCCAATTTGCAGACATGGTGTTTCAGGCTGTTGGCCCTCGTCAGTGCGAAGCATGAGAACTGATTTGGCTAGGTGAGAGGCTCTGGACTGGGGTCTAAGGGGTAACGTTTCTCCTTATGGAGAGTGACATACCATCTATGGCTTGTCAAGGTAACGTGGCTTATTAATAAAGTAACATTCTCAAAACCCATGAAATGTTAAGAACTCTTTGAATATTGACCATCATTTTATTGACTATTGTTTTTTTTTTGCATTTTAAGAATCCATGCCGGACTTTCCAATTGACTCAAACAATGGAAAATGCGGAGGAGCTGTGAGCGGTGAGTTTTCATGATTTATTTTAGATAATCATTGCTCTTATTAATTATACTGGATTCTGACACACAGAGAACTGCAGTCATCACCACCGTCTGGCTTACATCTCCTCATTGCGATGACCTTCTGTGCCCTTCAGCAACTGCTTACCGATTCAGCCATATTCAATTGCTTCTTACAGATATGGGCGCAATCAGTGGCGTAACTAGAGTCCAAATGGGCCAAGATTTTCCCCACAGTCCCTCCATCCCATCCGACCCAGCATGTTGCTCAGATGTATTGGCCCTTGATGTGTTTTAAATCCTATAAGGACCTACAAGTTGCTCATATTCTAGAGAATTGTAGCTGTTCTGCAGTATCCGGCGGTGTCTGCTACATTGCTACTGCATTCAATGTTTCTACATCCGTGCACCACCAGAGTTGATCGTTGGAGGGTGCTGTGTGTAGGACACCCACCAGTTTGACCAGGCCATAGACTACAGTAATGAACTCAATCTCTTCTCTTGTTCAATAAAAGCTACTACTCTGTAAAGTTTACTTTAATAAGTCATTGTAAAGTCAAAAGACCTGAATGGATTAAAGACTAACTAATCTTTGAATGTTTTTCCATATTAATCGAGTACTTTAAATGCCTGCAGATCCTGAGACTCCCCCTGATCTGTCAATACACAGAGATTATGCTTTCTATTGAATCTGGTCCCCTGCTCTTTGTGCATGGTTAGACACACTGTGTACTGTTCATAGGTCTACTGACGATCAGTGGGGGTGTCAGGACCCGGACCCCCAACAATCTGCAACCAATGAAAGTGCCTGTCAAATATGATAATACATATTCCATCTGTAGTTACTTTTGATTGATACTTAAATTGCAGCTCTCACAAATGACTTTGCATAGCACTATCCCCAATTTCTACATTTGCACAATGTGCCTTTAGATCTCTGATAAGTCTCCTAATATTATATTATAGATCTATAGAGACCTCCTTAAGGTCAATATATAGGGAGAAGCTTAGTAACAGTACACTCCAAAATTCTAATATCCCAATTATGCAAACATCAATTATGGAAAGACATCATTGATTTGTAAGCCGATAATTACACATGATCTACATGATCAGCTTCTTCATTCAGTTCACATCCCTAAAACAATTCCGTACAATCCCCGCCATGTAATCTTGCTCTACTGATCTCATTGTTTTTGGTTACCATAATTGGATTTATGACTGAGCTCACATTTCTTGTGAACTGAGCTAGTCTCTAATTAGCCTGAAATCCAGAAGTTTTGTAGGGACCTCTTGCGCTCAGATAATGAGTGTGGTGACACATGAGCCTTGGGCTCTTTAGTCCCAAACTCAAGTTTGACTTCTGAAAAAGTTTTAAATACAGTAATTTCCACCTGCTCCTCCGGTATATCAACGGGGCATAAAATGATCTTACGGAAGCAGCATGATGCTCACATTTAGCATTATATTTTATGTTTATTTATTTATTAACTTTACAACGTTCACCGGGCAGAATAAAGCAGAATGTTACACTTCAGATTGTTACAGATACTCTAATACCGAGTGAAAAACATTTTTTCGTGTTACTTCCTTTTGCTTCTATTCGTAATATTTTTATCCTTGACTTTAAACTTTTATCCACTTTTTTTTCATTCTCACCTAGAAACTTGGCCATTGACCTGATCACTGATGTATACTGCAATATGCTTTATGCTGACAGATCTTATTAGAATAAGTGAGGAGCGAATGTGCTGGGATAATGTGTTATCCACCCTTGCTCGGGTGTTATCCGACTACCCTGGGTGTGCTCAAATAATATGTTTGAGTCCGTTTTGCGGCTGTCTAAGTGCCCTGAGTCATGCTGCCGCAGCCAGCTGAAGCGCCCGCATGTCCCCACCAGATGTTGATAGCAGCAGACCAGCAGATATGAATCACTGACTATAGAGGTGAGGCATCGGTCCAGGAGGGGAGTATCATTAATTAGTTATTTTTAGTTCCCTGGGTCCATTGATAAATGGTTTTCCAGTAGTGGACAACCCCTCTAAGATATGCATCTAGGCAACAAGATACTTAAAGCAATCTCTTACATTTATGCCATATTTAGGCGCCATGAATGTTTAGAAGATGCAGATCCCACCAATGGTCTATCTTGAGATTGGAGGTCTGTCACAAGCAGCCGTCAATGGAGAGATGGTTGGAATTTCCATAAAAATGAACGGGAAATCTGTCCACTTCTCCACTACAGTGGCACACATCAGGAACCCATTCTCAAGTTAGATCGTGTCCCATTGGTACCACATCTACACATATCCAATACATTTATAGCATAAACGTATTAGGTGGGTATGGGCTGACAAAACGCATGTTTCTGCATGTTTTCAGTAGTCAAAACATTATAGTATCAAAACTACAGCAAGAAGCCCAGTATGTGACCCGGCATTAGAATCATGGTGTCATCACTACTGAGTGCTGCCCTTACATCAGGCAAATCAAATTTCATGGTAGATTCCATTTTTTAAGTAAAAATGTGACATAGTCAATATCACTGAATTCCTGTAGGGCAAAACAGAAGTGCACTTTCATATTATACAGATGGCTGTTCCCAGACCTGAGACCCACAATTTTCTGATGAGGTGAGGACGAGGTCTGAAATACAGACCAGCTGAGAACCAAAGTTATATTTTTCATTCAAAGTAAGCTTTATGTTTGCCTTTATAATGCCATCTTTGTTCATTCATTTCTTCACACTTGTACTTTAAACATGTAACCATTTTTGGGCATTTGGCATGGACGGTGCACTGCTCGGTGCCCAGATATGTTCTGACCAAATAGCATCTGTCTCCTAGTGTGAAAAATGTCTAACTCTACCAGTAGAACGCGGCGTGCATCAGCAGGATTCCGGTAAAATAATCCAGTCTTACAAAGCACTGCTTTTATGCTTTTTCTATTTCGAGATCATTTGTCCGAGATTCATACTACAGCGTGTGTCTGGGTTAGATGATATTATTAGCTTGAGTTTACTATTTGGAAGTGACCATTTATTGCCTTGCCAATAGAAGAGCATTAGTTAGTACAGTCTATTAATCTCAAGGTGAGAGGAAATAATTAACAAGCAGAACAAAGTTAGTAATAACCACGAGGAGCAGAACGTTAGCTAGGGAGTTGGTTCAGGGGGAGTGAAACTTCTGAGTAGGCCCCTAACTAGAGATGGGCGAACATCGTCAGCTCCCTCCTTATTCGGCAAGCTATAGCGCTTACTGAAGAAGCTGCAGCGGGAACCCGGATACCTGGTGCGCTCCCAATAATCATGTGTCCGGTGCCTCAGCTGCATGTGTGACAGTCACAACACACAGGCTCTCCATGCATGTGCTATCACTGTCACACAGCCGCGACACATGCAGCTGCAGCGCCGGACACATGATTATATACAATTTATATATTTAATATACAATATGACCTCCACATATAGACTCTATTCCTAGAATACACCCCCCACATAGCCTCCTATGTACAATATGAGCCCCAACATAGCCTCCTATGTACAATATGAGCCCCAACATAGCCTCTTATATATAGTGTGAGCCCCACATTGTCTCCTACACAGTGTGAGCCCCACATTGTCTCCAACACAGTGTGAGTCACACATAGTCTCCTGTATACAGTGTGAACCCCCACATAGCCTCCTATATACAGTATGAGCCCTCATATAGCCTCTGAATATACAATATGATCCCCACTTAAAATCCTACATACAGTATGAATCTCATATAGCTCCTATATACAGTGTGAGCCCCACATTTCCTCCTTACATATAGCGTGTGTCCCCACATAGCTTCCCTATGGATCGCCCCCCAGTAGGGCACTGGGGTACTCAGATTGGGCCCTTCTTCTGTTCTCAGTGGGGATGTCACGGTGGCTGACCGGTCTGTGGCCCTAGGGGAACGTCCGTAGATAAATGGGGGGAAAGGTCTTTAAAGGGATAGTATTTGTGACGCCACCTGTGGTATTCAGTCAGGGTGACCGACGCTGATTAGGGGTCCGCTGGGGTGATGTTATGGCAGCTAGATGGTATACCTTCCCACAGGTGAGGTATGTCCCCAGGGCTTCCCAGAGTGTAGATGGTGAATGGTGGATGTTGTAAGGCGCAGTGAAGAACGAGGACACAAGGTTGCAGTCCTTTTACATTAACTGAAGGCTTCAGCGTCCACAGTCCAGAGCATCAGATCATGGGGCAGGAAGAGTCCGGCCGGTCTGAAGGCAATTCCAGAGTCCCCTTATCCAGGTGGAAATCAGTAGCCTTCCTCTAGCGCCTGAGTGTTGTAGTACCTCCCTGCTGAGCTTCTCGGTGAGGTCCTCACAACTGATGCTGGTGTTCTAGATGTTATTTCTCTTTCTCTCTGTCCCCCAGATGGTATGGATAGGACAAACCCGTATGACTGATGGCCTGAGGCTTTTTACAGGGACCCTACGACGCCCCAGCCCCCACAAGTTGCCACCGTGCCTCCTGGGTGTAAGGTCGGGCAGCTAATATGGAATTAACTGTCTTGCCACTCTCTGAATTAAAGCATAGAGTTCCTTACTCCCTTGGTGTTCTGGCTACCGGTTTCTGCGCCTCAGAGAGAGGCAGCCTATTGCAGGGCAGAACTCCCTCTGGATGCCTCTCCTTGTGCTATGACTTTGTTTCTCCCCCTCAGCAACGCAATTCTCTTTGTGCCCTTTCTTAGGATGCTGCCGCACGTGGGTCAGGCACAGCTCCGTAACCCTCTGGCTAGTCCTCTGACAGGATCCCAGCCCTGTCAGGGACCTCTTTGTCTGCAGCTGTATGATGTTCCTCCTTTCCCCTGTCTGCCTGACAGGTGCTGCCTGGGTGAAGCCCAGTCCGCTTCTGTCTGGGTCAATGCCCAGTCAGCTTCTGCCTAACTTCCTATCCATACCACCAGTTTTACCTAATTGTGATGAGTGCCCTACTAAATAGGAGCATAGCTCCCCCTGGTGGACTGGAGTGTGAAGTGTGTTGTGTGGTTTGTGATACCTGGTAAGGTGATCTCCTTTATTGCCATCAGACGTAACATCACTCCCCCTGGTGGAAGAACGACATTACTGCAGCGACCAGGACCCTGGGGCGCTGCACCTAAATACAGTGTGAACCCTCACATAGCCTCGCTATATACAGCGTGAGCCCCACATAGCCTTTTATATAAAGCATGTGCCCTACATAGCCTCTAATATATAGCCTGTGCACCATATAGCCTCTTATATACAGCATGAGCCCCACATAGCCTCTTATACACAGTATGAACCCCCACATAACTTCCTATATACAGTATGAGCCCCACATAATGTCCTATATACAGCATGAGCCCCCCACATAGCCTCCTATATATAATATGAGCCCCCACATAGCCTCCTGTATACTGTATGAGCTCCACACACTGTATACATACAAATATCCCATACCTTTAAAAAAACAACCCCACATACTCACCTTGCTCTTGTTCCCCTTGATGCTCTGCTTCTGTCTCCTGTGCACGGAGTCTCAGTAGCAGCACAATTAAATTATGTAATCGCCTCAGCTGTCTCACATGCTGATTGCTGGAAGATGGGGGTCGGTGGCCCCATAATCCACTAATGTATTCACCACCTGAGGATGCCGATAGCGGTGACAAAGTGTGGCGGCAGCGACATATGGACGGTGAGTGGGGGAGGTCATGGTATGGCCTGTGGGCCACTGTTTCAGCATCACTTACTGAACACTGTGCTGCTTTTATTTTGTTTGCAATTTATTTATTTATATGGTTATATACTGTATTACTGCAAATTGCTAGTTTTGCTTCATTTGTCCAGCACTATGCCCTGCCAAAGCCCAAAAAGAATAATTAAAGACAATCTTTGGGGTCTAATTATTATGGAGACGGGTCCTGGGAGAGGGCGCCTAGCAGTATGGCGCAGAGTTTGTAGCTCCTAAAGGTAAAGGGCTTAAACAGGATGGGGTATGCAAGATTTGGAGAGTGCCCCGGGTGGGAGTTCCAGAGCATCAGCCTCAGAGAGTATAAGTACTCCCTCATTGAACTGTCAAACATCAGCGGTTACATGCAGCCTGCATGGGCGTAGTGCCCCCAAAACACAAGTGCATACACCCAGCCAGGACCCCCATTTTCATGTAACGTGTAAGGGTGTAAGGAATGAGTAACTCAGCCACGCCTACCAACCCCCCGCGCCACGTTACATCATCACAAATGAACCGACAAGATTAACCTACAGTGCGGGAGAACTTCAAACCTGTGGGGGAGTATACAGGGGGATTCAGGGGGTTATATAACCATTGATGAACTGCAGCACAGGCGCTGATTAAGGTCATAGTTTTAATTTACACCGAACAAAACTGGTGATAGGTTCCCTTTAATAGCTACTAAGGAGCAAGCTATGTTGTAGCCCAGTTGGACAGGTGTTTCTTCGGCAGCTCCTTCTCTCCTGCTGCCTGAGAGTGACAGGTTTCTCCCTGCGTGTGTCTATAGTGAGACACCTACCACTTCAGGGCTTCTAACCTAAAGTATGGCTTGGCCCTCGGCAGCTATAAACTATGTTTTTTCTGAAATGCAAGAGCATTTCAGAGTTAAACATATATGGTTGGAATTGGGGACCACCAACCTCACCCCGCCTCACCAACACCGGAGCTACCGCCTCACCAACACCGGAGCTCCTGCAACCCTCAACCTACTGTCTCCTTCCCCATAATCCTGTAGAATGTAAGCTCCCAAGGGCAGGGTCCTCGCCCCTCTGTATCAGTCTGTCATTGTTAGTTTGCTTACTGTAAGTGATATCTGTAATTTGTATGTAACCCCTTCTCATGTACAGCACCATGGAATCAATGGTGCTATATAAATAAATAATAATAATAATAATAATAATAATAATAATTGTGCATCCCAGAGGTTTATCTTAGTTTCACCTGTTGCAAGAATTCAGTTTTGCGTCTCCCCCTCAAGCGGTTTGAGTAGTTGTCATGTGACCACTCATCTATATATTCGATTTGCACATATACGGTCATGTGCCAACAAGCTGCTCTTCATATTTCTCTCAATGTTCAGTGAAAAACTGAGAGAAGCAAGAAGAAAAACTAGGTCTCACTTGACTGTAAGTATGAACATCGCATATGAGTGAAGTTGCCATGTGATGACTGCGGAACTAGCAAGCAGAGCTGAATCCTGACATGCTACTAGGACTGACATGCTACAGGACTTACTTTTATAATTACATGGCTTGTCCAGGCGTGTGATGAAAGTCTGCAGTCACTCTCAGTGATTGCAGGCTTCTTCTGAGTTGTCACATCATGTGCACTGCACACTTTTTGAGTTCTCCCATAACGGTGGCAAGAGTAGACGATCATGTGAGCGCAAGTATGTGATTTGCAAACTTCCAGCCACATTCCGACTAGAGTCCTGTCTTACTCTATTCATATTCATTGAACAAGGCCACGCATGTCTAGATGGCAAGTGACCACATGTATGTAAATTGCAAACTTGCGGTTTCATGACCTCCAGCTCTCAAAATCGGCACATGAGAATCCTGACAGCATGCAGGGCATGCTATGAGAATTCACAAGTCTGCAGTCACATACAGTAACTGCAGACTTTCATCAGAAACTTGGACAACCCCTTAAATGCTCCTAACAAATAAAAACATAGTAACACTTAGCTTGTCAGACGACACAACACTTTATTAACATAGACATGTGTCACGTAGTCTTGCAAGTTATGGATTGTTACAAGTGAAGAGGATGAGAACCAATAACAGCTTAAGAATACATCACCAGAACCACTATCAGTACAGAAAAATATCTGTAGAACCCCTATCAGTACATAAATACAGCATCACAACCCTGATCAATATAGAAATACATCACCAGAACCACCAGCAGTACAGAAACACAATCATAATCACGATCAGTACAGAAATACATCATCAGAATCACTAGCAGTACAGAAATTGTTCACAAAATCCCCCATCAGTACATGAATACATTGCCAGAATTTGAACCACCATCATTAAATAAATCACCTGAACCATGATCAGTACATGAATACATACTCATACTCAGACCCATATCCATTTGTATCACATGAGCCTACAGCTCCTAGTATGTACTTAACAATGAAAGGAGATGATGGGAGTTGCTGTTATCAGTCATCATCAGACTGTGGACCATACAGGTACCACAGTACTGATGAGAAATAGTCAGTACCACAAATAAACATTTACATCTAGACATCTTCTAGATTACATAGTCTCTTATTGGAATCATTCTTTTCTTTTCTTCATCTTGTCCAGATGCCATAATGATGATTCAATCCACAACTAATCTCAGCATACTTCCATTTTCTCTGGTCTTCTACAGCACATCCCTGCATGATACCTTTAAACATAGCACTGTGATTATAATTCTCCTGAAAAAAATATCTGCCATAAGCTGAGACCCTGAATAATTAATTGCACCTCACCATGCTACACAAAATGACTTCCACACACTGTAGTTCTTATAGTAAATGCTCTCATCACTGCACCTTCTTTCCATACTGGGCCTTTTCGTCACACTGTCCTCTCTCACACTATGAGCACCCTATTGCACCCAGACTTTATACTTTGCCCCCTCATCACATTTCCCTTCCTCAGCATACTGTCCCCCAATGCTGCTATCTCTCTATACTGCCCCCACACTACCCAGTCTCTATTCTGAGCCCCTCACACTTTTTTCTCCTCCATACTGTCTCCTCTCACTATTCCCCTCAATAGTCTCCTCACACATTTTCCCCTCCCTCATACTGTTTCCTCACACGTCCATCCCCTGCTATCCATACTGTCTCCTCACATATTTACCCCCTTGGTGTTAATTCTATCCTCCCCTGCTTCCCATACTGTGTCAGGACCCATCCCCCTCATTTGTTCCCCATACTGTGCCTGCACCCATTCCCCCCTCTCTTGCACCCAATATGGTGTCCACAACCATCCTTGCCTTGCTCTGTATGCTGTGTCTGCACCTATCCCCCCTCACTCACCATACTGTGTCTGCATCCACCCCTTCTTGGTGCCCAAACTGGGTCTGCATCCATTCCCCCCTCCCTTTTTCCCAATACGGTGTCTGCAACCATTCTCTCCTTGCTCCTCATACTGTGTCTGCACCTATCCTCCCTTACTTCCCAAACTATGTCTGCACCCATGCCTTCGCTCGCTCCTCATACTTTATCCTCAAATCCTTTCCCTCTCTATTACAATAAATCTTCGGTGTCATCATCTTCACTGGAACACTTACCAGAAACGTTGTAGGCACCGGCCTGTGACATCAGCAACGTGATCAGATCACGCTGCTGACATCGCCCTCACCTGGAAGTGCCGGCATCTGAAAGACAAAAGTACAATTTATTGCCGGGAGTTGGCACCTTCTGTGAGCCAGCTGTCAGCTTGACAGCCATCTCAGAGAACTGCAGACTCCCACTACAGGAGGTGGCAAAATGAAGTCATTGGTGAGACATCTCGGGCTGCCGCATCAGGTGGACTGATGGCATCCCCCTGCCGGCTGTACCCGGGGCAAATGCCTCTGATGCCTCCACTGCCTGATACATGCTGCCTGTGGATCGGGCAGCTTGTGTCAGCTGTCAGGTACCTTTTAATAGTTAAATATTGGTTCTTTCTTTATTTTATATTATTCCGTAATCTTACGAAAATGTCCTAAAAATCCCAAATTTTGAACATGTAACATTTTACCTGTGTGCAATTTTCCCAAATGTAAAGAGCTGCAGAATGTGTCAATGCCATAAAAATAAAGATTAGTATAATGATTATTATTGGACAGTTTGTTTAGCTTAGTATTTTTCCTTTTTTATTTCAAAGCCTGAAAACAAGACTATGGGTTAGAAATCCCAAATTTCCTTATGTGACTGTAAAGTTTTTTTTTCCAGTTCTGGCATTAGACAGGGATTAACAGATAACTCTGTTGCTGCCCTGGAATGTTTGATAGAGCAAAAGCACCACAATTCATTCTCTTGAAAGCAAGCACAAATGTTGGCAGAATGTCTGGCAGATACAGTGCTACAGACACAGTAACCATTGAGTGAATTTCAATGAGCTGCTTTTTCTATAGGGATAAGAGGTCAGTGAAAGTGCAGAGAAAATGACTAAATCACAAACTTCATGTAGTACTGTAAATCACGTTGTAATTTCCCTTCTGCACTGGGAAGAAGCTCACTCAATATCTACAGCATGTTTTAATAAGGGTTAATAAACTACCTGACAGCAATTTTGAATATGCTGAGGGGCGAAGTTTTTAAAATTGGGAGTTTCTGATATATAGGACCCCCAAAGTCACTTCAAAACTAAATAGGTCCTTAAAAAATACGTTTTTTAAATTTCCTTCTAACAATGAAAAATCGCTGCTACATTTTTAAACCTTCTGACATCCTGACAAAATAAAAGAACATTGTACAGATGGTGCTGATGTAAAGCAGACATACTCTTGTATGTGGTATTATTATCTGGACTAAAGGAATAATCTATTCAAAGTTTGAACATTGCTATTTGTTTTACATTTTTGTCAAATTTCTGTCGTTTTCATAAATAAACGCAAAAAAATGCCAACCTAAACTTACCATTAACAAAAAGTACAATGCGTCACAAAAAAACAATCTCAAAATAACGAACATATGTTGAAAACGTTCCAGAATTACTGCCACATAAATTGACACTGGTCAGATTGACTTGGTCACGGTTTACCAAACGTGGCACCTTATCTGAGCACATTCGTTCATCACTAATTATTATATTTATTTTATGTCTATAGGGTTCACCATAGGTTTGGATCATGTGATTGTTCAGGAAAATACAAATTCCAGCATAATTTATGAATGTTAACTGATGATGTGCAGATGACTTTGGTTTCTTTACTTGCTGCAACATCAATAAACCAATTTTGAGCGTCCCATAGTTCTCTGTACGGCTATTGTGAAATAAGTCATCGCGATTGTTCATTTTAATAAATGGGCTTAGAACAGATCAGGGGTTACATATTGAGAATTGCTATACTCTGAAATTATGATGGGATTTTCGTGGAAGGGTAATCAATGTGATTTTACCGTTTGAGTGTTAATGCCACTTTCTTTTTTTTTTTTTCAGAGCATTGTAGATGTAAGCCAATGAAAGCTTCACAAAAGACTTATCTCAAGAATAACTACAACTATGGTGAGTGAGAAAGCAGATTTCTTATCCCATTTTGTTCTCTTAACGGAAATGCATCAGATAAAAATCAGACTTTTGTGGGGGGGGGGGGGGGGGGGGGGCATTCATTTGAAAAATTGAAAACTTGCAATTTACTCATATTACTGTTTTTGATACTCAGTCTCATAATCATAACAGGCAGGATTACAATGACAGCTAATAGTTCAACATACAGAAGATAACACAGGATAACACAATAGGTGACGCCACAGCTCCTCACTACTTCACAGTGGCCTTTGCACACGCTCATTAGATGCAATAACACAAAAGATAAGGAATGGCACAGTCTATTGTTGCTCATGTACATGTATATTTCCTGAAAGAGCAGGAAGTATAAGTCTAGAATAGTCCCAGCATAATGTAACTGTATAATTACATTTATAATGTAATAAATTTATATAAATACATTTAGCATAACAACCTCATTTAAACTGTAGGTCAACGTCTGATGACATATTCACTTCAAATGTGTTCCCTTATTTGAACAGTCTGTATTTGATTGTAGGATCCCTTGACATAAGCTGATCTCCATTCACTCTCCATTCAGACTATTAGATAATTACATTCATCATCAACATTTCTTAAAGGGAATTTGTCAGCAGGTTTTTGCTGTGTAATCTGAAAGCAGCATTATGTAGGGACTGAGACCCTGATTCCGGGGATGTGTCACTTGCTAGTCTGCATGCTGTTATTTTGATACTATCACTGTCTTCTCTGCTGCAGATCTAGCAGTGCTCAGAATGCTGAGCTCCGTATAACCCCCGCCCACACCACTGACGTCACTTGCAGGAGTGGCGCTAGTCTCTGCAAGACAGATATTCGTTTTAGGATGAAAATTACTTTGTGTTTCGGAGCACCCCTTTAAAATTAGCAGCAAAACCATGCTGATAGTCTGAACTGATAATCCTCAGGAGCACAGTGCCCCCGGCAGGCAGGAAGCCAGATGGCAGAGAAGCTGTACATCTGAAGAAAGAAGATGGTAAAAGTTAAAATTGATTGAAGATAGAAAGGGCAAAATCATTAGGATTGTGCTGTTGACAGATGTGAAAAGGAGAATCTCAAAGAATTAAGCAGATGAGTAGTCAAGGCCTTATTGGAACAGCATGTCCATCTTGAACGATCCTCCCACCTCTCCTCCTGCTCCCTCTTTGACCACTTACAATCTGACTTCCAACCACATCACTCAACTGAAACTGCCTAAAGTCACCAATGACCTCTTAACCGCCAAGAGCAAGCGACACTACTCTGTCCTCCTCCTCCTGCACCTGTCAGCTGCCTTCGACATTGTCGACCATTCCCTCCTGCTACAGATCCTCTCATCACTTGGCATCACAGACATGGCCCTATCCTGGATCTCTTCATATCTAACAGATCGGACATTCAACGTCTCCCTCTCACACACCACCTCCTCACCTCGCCCCCTGTCTGTCGGTGTTCCCAAAGGCACAGTCCTAGGGCCCCTACTCTTCTCCATCTACACCTACAACCTGGGACAGCTCATAGAATCCCACAGTTTGCAGTATCATCTCTACGCTGATGACACGCACATCTACCTATCTGGACCCGACCTCACTTCCTTACTGACCAAAATCCCTCAATGTTTGTCTGCTATTTCAGCTTTCTTTTCTGCTTGCTTTCTAAAACTGAACATGGACAAAACAGAATGTATCATCTTTCCCCCATCTCACTCTGTCCCTCCACAAGACCTATCCATCAATGTCAATGGCTGCTCACTTTCCCCAGTCCCACGTGCTCGGGGTTGATCCTCGACTCTGCCCTCTCTTTCAAGCCACATATCCAAGCCCTTGCCTCCTCCTGCCGACACAAACTCAAAAAAATTTCCCCGGATTCGTGCTTTCCTTGACCATGGAATCCCAAAAACACTAGTGCACGCCCTTATCATCTCCCGCCTCAACTACTGCAACCTCCTACTCTCTGGCCTCCCCTCCAGCACTCTGGCACCTCTCCAATCCATCCTCTGCCCAACTAGTCTACCTGTCTCCCTCTTATTCCCCAGCCTCTCCCCTATGCCAAGCCCTTCACTGGCTTCCTATCGTCCAGAGTCTCCAGTTCAAAACCCTAACTATGACATACAAAGTCATCCACAACCTGTCTCCTCCATACATCTGTGACATGGTCTCCCGGTACTTACCTACACGCAACCTTCGATCCTCTCAAATTCTCCTTCTCTACTCCCCTCTTATCTCTTGTTCCCACAACCGCATACAAGACTTCTCCCGTACTTCTCCCATACTCTGTAACTCTCTACCACAACATATCAGGCTCTCGCCTACCATGGAAACTTTCAAAAGGAACCTGAAGACTCACCTCTTCTGACAAGCCTACAACCTGCAGTGATCCGTAGTCAGCTGAACCTCCGCACAACCAGCTCTACCCTCTCCTAGTGTATCCTCACCCATCCCCTGCAGACTGTGAGCCCTCGTGGGCAAGGTCCTCTTTTTCTTTACTTGTGTGTGCCTTGTTTTGCTCATGTTTACTGTACTTGTCTATAATTACCCCTTCTATGTGTAAAGTGCCATGGAATAAATGGCGCTATAAAAATGAATAATAATAATAATATTACAATTCTGGAGAAATTGCATCATTTAGGTAAAAAAAAGCGATTTTTGCTTCCCATAATTAACATCTGTCTAATGAGTCATCTGTTAATCTTTATCATTTAAAAAGTTTTTCTAAAAATGTATTTAGGCTGAGAATTTATTATTTGCCTCTTCCAGTAATTCGCGCAAAAGTGAAAGAAGTAAAAGTAAAATGCCATGATGCCACCGCAGTCGTAGAAGTCAAGGAGATTCTAAAGTCTTCCTTGGTGAACATTCCCAAAGATACAGTCACCCTGTACACGAACTCCGGCTGCCTGTGCCCTCAGCTGGTGGTCAATGAGGAGTATATAATAATGGGATATGAAGATAAGGAGCGCACCAGGTAAGAACATTTACAATCTTTACTCTATGTGTAAGTTTATGCTCAGACATCATATATTTCCAGAGAATCTGATGCAAATTCATAACAATATCCAAACTGTTACAAAGGAAGTAAGAAGGGAGTATATATTGTCAGTTGCCAGAGGGGGAAGGAGACTTAGCATGTATTTTTGGACAATTGTAATCCTTTGCCAGGGACTGGGCTACTCCCCACTCTACTGAGTATGTGTCAGTTGTCAATTCTGATGGATATACTCAGTAGATTCTTGCCACTGTGCAGCATGCAGAGTGACAGTGCGTTTGCTTGCTGGCTCTGATCAGGTGTAACGAGGCGGCAAGAGAGCGCACTGTCAGTGCGTGTTGTAAGAACACCTGGTGTACAGAGACCAGTTCCGCACCTGCAGGAACCATCAAGCCGAGTATTCGTTTTAAAACGTGCACTGACAGGCTCACATGGCGTTAAAAAGGTAGACATGTAATTTAAGTGCAAAATATTACCACACAGGAGATAAATATAAATATATTTTTATTTTTTGTCAACACAGACTTCTGTTAGTGGAAGGTTCCCTTGCTGAAAAGTGGAGGGATCGTCTGGCAAAAAAAGTTAAGGTAAGAATTCCAATAATTGCAGCTTCCGAGCTGAGTTATAGGAGTAAACAACAATGGCAATTTAGAGCTCAAAAGTGATATACAGTGGGGAAAATAAATATTTGATACACTGCAGATTTTGAAAGTTTTCCCACCTATAAAGAATGGAGCGGTCTGTAGTTTGTATCATAAGTTCTATTTTGGTCTCATCTGACCACATAACCTTCTCCCATGCCTCCTCTGGATCATCCAGAAGGTCATTGACAAACTTCAAACTCAGCATGTGCTGGTGTGAGGAGAGGGACCTTACATGCCCTGCACAATTGTAATCCAAGACGTCGTAGTGTCTTACTAATGATAATGTTTGACAGTGTGGTCCCAGCTCTCTTCAGGTGATTGACCAGGTCCTCCCATGTAGTTCTGGGCTGATTCCTGACCTTTCTCAGAATCATCTTTACCTCACGAGGCGAGATCTTGCATGGAGTCCCTAACTGAGGAAGATTGACAGTCATCTTGTGTTTCTTCCATTTTCTAATAATTGTTCCAGCAGTTGTTGATTTCTCACCAAGCTACTTGCCTGTTGTCCTGTTGCCCATCCCAGCCTTGTGCAGGGCTACAATTTTATCCCCGGCATCCTTAGACAGCTCTTTGGTCTTGGCTATGGTGGAGAGGTTGGAATGTGATTGATTGTGTGGACAGGTGTCTATTATACAGGTAATGAGTTCAAACAGGTGAAATTAGTACAGGTAATGAGTGCAGAGTAGGAGGGCTTCTTAAGGAAAAACTAACAGGTCTGTGAGAGCCTGATTTCTTGCTGCTTGGTAGTTGATCAAATTCTTATTTCATGCAATAAAATGCAATTTATTTATTTAAAAATCATACAATGTGATTTTAGATTCTGTCTCTCCCAGTTGATGTGTATCTATGATAAACATTACAGACCTCTCCATTCTTTGTAGGTGGGAAAACTTGCAAAATCGTCAGTATATCAAATACTTATTTTCCCTACTGTATGTCTTTATTACAAAATGCTGCATTACATATAGCGCATATCACTCCATGACTATGAGATCTATGGAAAAGAAGAGGGAAAGATGTTATCACATCTTATTAAATGGAGAAAAATTGCAAAGTGCTTGGAAATTGGAAAAACAAGCAACTTTACAACTTACCTCTTATTAAAAATCTTCCCTGTTACCAGGTGTAGGGTTTCATAGGCTGGGTGTTGCCAGCTCCAGTGACACAGCGCTCCTCCAATGTTGCAGAAGCAAATTTGTCTCTTGCTGGCAGCAATGGAGAGTGGGCAGTTTGGGCCAGGAAGCTGGCCCACTTATGAAGAGATGATCCTAAGACAACCTCTATTTGTCAGGAAGATGCCCAACTCAAGCTATAATCTCATTGATTTTGGCAATTTACCACTGAATATAGTTACATTCTGTTTGTCAAATGGTTGATTCTATAGATACCTTCATAAGGGAATATTAGAGGATAGTGGGGCAGTGGCCAAACTCTCCACAATGTCTTGGCCTATATTATAAATTTGGAAGTTATTAAGGAAAAAGAATCAAAACGATGGTTAGTCAGGCCATCAGATAGTAGAAAATGCAGCCTTTATTTACTGTAATTGTACTGTTTCCTGTTATGACCTGGTGGTCAGGACAATAATGGACCTGGTGGTAAAGAGCACACGGAATTACCTGATAGTTACTGATAATAAAAGACGAGCTCTGGGACGTGGGAACTCTGCTGACCGCAATCCCTAATCCTATCAAACACACTAGAAATAGCTGTGGATTGCGCCTAACGCTCCCTATGCAACTCGGCACAGCCTAAGAAACTAGCTAGCCCTGAAGATAGAAAAATAAAGCCTACCTTGCCTCAGAGAAATTCCCCAAAGGAAAAGGCAGCCCCCCACATATAATGACTGTGAGTAAGATGAAAATACAAACACAGAGATGAAATAGATTTAGCAAAGTAAGGCCCGACTTACTGAACAGACCGAGGATAGGAAAGGTTACTTTGCGATCAGCACAAAAACCTACCAAAAGACCACGCAGAGGGCGCAAAAAGACCCTCCGCACCGACTCACGGTGCGGAGGCGCTCCCTCTGCGTCCCAGAGCTTCCAGCAAGCAAGACAACAATAAAAATAGCAAGCTGGACAGAAAAATAGCAAACCAAAGAAATACAAGCTGGAACTTAGCTTCTGCTGGGAAGACAGGTCACTAGAACGATCCAGGAGAGAACTAAACCAATACTGGAACATTGACAGGTGGCCTGGAGCAAAGATCTAAGTGGAGTTAAATAGAGCAGCAGCTAACGAATTAATCTCGTCACCTGTGGAAGGAAACTCAGAAACACCCACCAGAGGAAGTCCATGGACAGAACCAGCCGAAGTACCATTCATGACCACAGGAGGGAGCCCGACAACAGAATTCACAACAGTTTCCTTAGTCTTAAATGATTATTTTCAACTCAACCTTGCAAGCCACCACTTATCCCGGCAGTTGGACTCTTACCAATCCCAAGAATGGAGCTCTGATATGTCCCACTGGAACGAAACGGTAGCAAAGCATGCGTTGCCTCCCTGTCTTTTGGGAAACTGGAGAACGCCGATTGCTGAACCAGAAGTCCTATAGATGATAAATAATGGGGCATTCACAAGCTTGTACTTAGGATCAACGGAGGTCCCAGCAGTTGTACCCAACCGAGCAGCAGGAGGAAAGGTGGTCTCTTGCAATGTTGAGAGAAACTTTTTAAAGAGGTTGTCCCATCTTAAACTGCAAGTCTGCAGCCCTCTATGTGACCGCAAACTTGTGAATCCCCACACAGCTGTCAATGCGTGCTGTGGGGATTCTCCAATGCCAGCAGTCATTCGATATGCATTCTCCTGGCCACATTCTGACTAGATGGGCACAACCTCACTCAATGTTAGTGTTTTGAGCGAGGCCGGACACAGTCTAGTCGGATTGTCGCCAAGAGTATGAATAATTGTGGTCATATGACTTCTGTGCCCAGTGCCGGCACCAGAGAATCCTCACAGCACTCAGTGCATGCAATGAGAGGATTCACAATTCTGCAGTCATGTAGAGTGACTGAATACTTGTAGTTTAAGACCAGACAACCTCTTTAAATTAACTCAAATATTGTACTATGCACCAAAAAAAACTCTACCTTTAATAACACCAAACACATGTCCTTACCTTAAGGCTACTTTCACACATCAGGTTTTTTGTTTCAGGCTAAATCCGGCTCTTTGGAGAAAAACCGGAACCGGAAAAAATAAAAACCGGAACCGGTTTTTCCCCCATTGACTTGTATTAGCGGCGGATTACACTGGATGGCCCAGCGTTCCTTCTGTTTTTTTGCCGGATCCGGTGAACAATCGATTCCGGCGTCTGGAAAAAACGTCCACTGCAACGTTTTTTGTCTCCGGCGAAAAAGCCCTAAGTGCCGGATCCGGCGCTTCCGACTGTTTGCTAGAATGGAAGCCTATGGGAGCCGGAAGGTGCCGGATCCGGAAAAAGGCGGATCCGGCGGCCTGATCCATTTTTTTTAAACTGAGCATGCTCCCAATTTTTTTTTATCCAATAATCTACATAGGCTAGCCGATCCGTCAAAAAACCCGGATCCGTCGCATCATTTTTTCACAATCTGCGTCGGATCCAGTTTTTCCAACATTCGCCGGATTTAGCCTGACACTGAAATCCTGATGTGTGAAAGTAGCCTAACAGAGCCAGTGCCACACAGAATACTGTCCCCATGTACACTCCCTGACAGAAGTTATGTCGCTTATCCATGTTATGTAAATAAAAGCTTATAACCTGATGTTAAGTTCATCCATTGGTTGTCTAAATTATTCTTTTGAAAGCTGAAACCCTCCGAAATGTGGTTTAGGTTAATTACATAAATTGCATCAATGCAGAAATATTGATCAGTTAATGGACTGTTGTGAATTCTGTGGCTGAATTCACTCCTGCGGTCACAAGTGGTACTGCAGCTTCTGAGCTTCCTCCCTCAGGTGTTCTGGTGAGCTCGTTAACTGCTTCATTACTTAACTCCGCCTGATGCTGCTATCCTTGCTCCTTGTCAATGTTTCAGTGTTGGATCTGAGCTTCTCCTGATTGTTCCTGTGACCTGCTGCTCTGTATAGCTAAGTGCCTTTTGCTTTTTTGTTGCTTTTTTTCTGTCCAGCTTGTCTTTTGTTTTGCTGGAAGCTCTGAGACGCAAAGGGTGTACCGCCGTGCCGTTAGTTCGGCACGGTGGGTTTTTTTTGCCCCCTTTGCGTGGTTTTGCTTTAGGGTTTTTTGTAGACTGCAAAGTCCGCTTTACTGTCCTCGCTCTGTCCTAGAATATCGGGCCCCACTTTGCTGAATCTATTTCATCCCTACGTTTTGTCTTTTCATCTTACTCACAGTCATTATATGTGGGGGGCTGCCTTTTCCTTTGGGGAATTTCTCTGGGGCAAGTCAGGCCTATTTTTCTATCTTCAGGCTAGCTAGTTTCTTAGGCTGTGCCGAGTTGCCTAGGTAGTTGTTAGGCGCAATCCACAGCCGCTTTTAGTTGTGTTTAGGATAGGATCAGGTGTGCAGTCTACAGAGTTTCCATGTCTCAGAGCTCGTTCTTGTATTTTTGGGTATTTGTCAGATCACTGTGTGCGCTCTGATCGCTAAGCACACTGTGTTTCTGGATTGCCTTCATACCACCTGTCATTAGCAAACATAACAGTACAAGGAGCCATACTAATGATTCTCAATAGAGGAAAAGAAAAAGTTCTGACATCATTTTTTTTTTTTTTTCTGCTCTGTGTTCACTTTTTTTTTTTCCCCCAGACATTTGGGTGATTCTGGACACAGGTGTGGACATGGATATTCAGGGTCTGTGCTCTTCAATGGATAATCTCGTTATAAATGTACAAAAAATTCAAGATACTATTGATCAGAAATCTATGTTAGAACCAAGAATTCCTATTCCTGATTTGTTTTTTGGAGATAGAACTAAGTTTCTAAGTTTCAAAAATAATTGTAAGCTATTTCTGGCCTTGAAACCTCATTCTTCTGGTAATCCTATTCAACAGGTTTTGATTATTATTTCTTTTTTGCGCGGCGACCCTCAAGACTGGGCATTTTCTCTTGCGCCAGGAGACCCTGCATTGAGTAGTGTCGATGCGTTTTTCCTGGCGCTCGGATTGCTGTACGATGAGCCTAATTCAGTGGATCAGGCTGAGAAAAATTTGCTGGCTTTGTGCCAGGGTCAGGAGGATATAGAAGTATATTGTCAGAAATTTAGGAAATGGTCAGTACTCACTCAGTGGAATGAATCTGCGCTGGCAGCTTTGTTCAGAAAGGGTCTCTCTGAGGCTCTTAAGGATGTCATGGTGGGATTTCCTATGCCTGCTGGTTTGAATGAGTCTTTGTCTTTGGCCATTCAGATCGGTCGACGCTTGCGCGAGCGTAAATCTGTGCACCATTTGGCGGTACTGCCTGAGGTTAAACCTGAGCCTATGCAGTGCGATAGGACTATGACTAGAGTTGAACGGCAGGAATACAGACGTCTGAATGGTCTGTGTTTCTACTGTGGTGATTCCACTCATGCTATTTCTGATTGTCCTAAGCGCACTAAGCGGTCCGCTAGGTCTGCCGTCATTGGTACTGTACAGTCCAAATTCCTTCTGTCCATTACCTTGATATGCTCTTTGTCGTCGTTTTCTGTCATGGCGTTTGTGGATTCGGGCGCTGCCCTGAATCTGATAGATTTGGATTATGCTAAACGTTGTGGGTTTTTCTTGGAGCCTTTGCGGTGTCCTTTTTGCCGTTGGCTGAGTTCGCCCTTAATAATCGGGCCAGCTCGGCTACCTTGGTTTCTCCATTTTTTTGCAATTCTGGGTTCCATCCTCGTTTCTCTTCAGGACAGGTTGAGTCTTTGGACTGTCCTGGTGTGGATTCTGTGGTGGATAGGTTGCAGCAGATCTGGACTCAGGTAGTGGACAATTTGACCTTGTCCCAGGAGAAGGCTCAACGTTTCGCTAATTGCAGACGCCGTGTGGGTCCCCGACTTCGTGTTGGGGATCTGGTTTGGTTATCTTCTTGTCATATTCCTATGAAGGTTTCCTCTCCTAAATTTAAACCTCGTTTTATTGGTCCGTATAGGATTTCTGAGATTCTCAATCCTGTGTCTTTTCGTTTGACCCTCCCAGACTCCTTTTCCATACATAATGTATTCCATAGGTCGTTGTTGCGGAGATACGTGGCACCTATGGTTCCATCTGTTGAGCCTCCTGCCCCTGTTTTGGTGGAGGGGGAATTGGAGTATATTGTGGAGAAGATTTTGGATTCTCGTGTTTCTAGACGGAAACTCCAGTATCTGGTTAAATGGAAGGGTTATGCTCAGGAAGATAATTCCTGGGTTTTTGCCTCTGATGTTCATGCTTCCGATCTTGTTCGTGCCTTTCATGCGGCTCATCCTGGTCGGCCTGGGGGCTCTGGTGAGGGTTTGGTGACCCCTCCTCAAGGGGGGGGTACTGTTGTGAATTCTGTGGCTGAATTCACTCCTGTGGTCACAAGTGGTACTGCAGCTTCTGAGCTTCCTCCCTCAGGTGTTCTGGTGAGCTCGTTAACTGCTTCATTACTTAACTCCGCCTGATGCTGCTATCCTTGCTCCTTGTCAATGTTTCAGTGTTGGATCTGAGCTTCTCCTGATTGTTCCTGTGACCTGCTGCTCTGTATAGCTAAGTGCCTTTTGCTTTTTTGTTGCTTTTTTTCTGTCCAGCTTGTCTTTTGTTTTGCTGGAAGCTCTGAGACGCAAAGGGTGTACCGCCGTGCCGTTAGTTCGGCACGGTGGGTTTTTTTTGCCCCCTTTGCGTGGTTTTGCTTTAGGGTTTTTTGTAGACTGCAAAGTCCGCTTTACTGTCCTCGCTCTGTCCTAGAATATCGGGCCCCACTTTGCTGAATCTATTTCATCCCTACGTTTTGTCTTTTCATCTTACTCACAGTCATTATATGTGGGGGGCTGCCTTTTCCTTTGGGGAATTTCTCTGGGGCAAGTCAGGCCTATTTTTCTATCTTCAGGCTAGCTAGTTTCTTAGGCTGTGCCGAGTTGCCTAGGTAGTTGTTAGGCGCAATCCACAGCCGCTTTTAGTTGTGTTTAGGATAGGATCAGGTGTGCAGTCTACAGCGTTTCCACGTCTCAGAGCTCGTTCTTGTATTTTTGGGTATTTGTCAGATCACTGTGTGCACTCTGATCGCTAAGCACACTGTGTTTCTGGATTGCCTTCATAACACCTGTCATTAGCAAACATAACAATGGACATAGAATGGTCAGATTTTGGCAAGACAAAAGTTTTATCGCCCACAGAAAGAATGTGAAATTCAAACAAATAAGTAAGTTAAAATACAAATACTGTATATGTTGCATAACATTGGTGAAAGAAGTTGTGGTGCTATTAGAGTCATATTTAATATTTTGTGTGACTTCCATGAGCTTGAAGGACTGCATCCATGCGGTTCAACAATGATTCATACAATTTATTAATGAAGTCATCAGGAATAGCAGAGAATGCAGTCTTACATGACTCCCAGAGTTCATCTAGATTCTTTGGTTTTGTCTTCCAAGCTTCCTCTTTCATCCTACCCCAAACATGCTCAATGATGTTCATGTCTGGTGACTGGGCTGGCCAATCCTTGAGCACCTTGATCTTTTTTGCCTGGAGGAACTTTGTTGTAGAGATGGATGTATGAGATGGAGCACCATCCTGCTGCAGAATTTGACCCCTTTTATGATTTGGAATATAAGAGGTAGCTAATACTACTTGATATTTTAGGCTATTGATATTGCCTTCTACCTTGCAAATGTTGCACACCCCCATACTGAATGTAACCCCAGACCATGATCTTTCCACCACCAAATTTAACTATTTTCTGGGTGTATTTTGGATCTATAAGGGCTCCAGTAGGTCTCCAGCAGTATTTGCGGTGGCTGTGGTGTAATTCTACTGGAGATTCATAAGAGAAATCCACCTTCTGCCACTTTTCCAGCATCCATCTGTTTAGCAAGCTGTGGGACTTTGCAAATGCCACACTGTTTTTTATTTGCCTTTTCCATGGAGGCCGTTTTGTGACAGAATCCTACAAACTGTTCTAGTTGACACAGGGACTTGAGGTGACCAGGCCTGTTGAAGCTCTGCTGCAGTGGAAGAGGGGCTTGCTTTGGATTTTCTAACCAACAAGCGTTCCTCCTGAGCAGTTGTCTTGCGGGGTCTGCCAGACCTGGGATTGTCAATCACATCTCCAGTCTTTTCAAGTCTTTTTTAATTCTTTGTAGTTGATGCTGAGACACATTAAAGGTGCCAGCCACCTCTGTAGTGGATCGGGTCTTCAGCCTCTTGATAATCCAGGCTTTGGTCGCAGGGTGGATTTTTGGCATGTTGTCAGAGCTCAAGTTGCAGTTCAAGTGAAGGTCTGGGGTGCTGGGTTTCTTTTTATTCACTAATTAACCGATCATTTACTGAGCACAGGTGAGGATGTCAACTAGGATTGGGTGCATTATATGACCAGGCGACAAAGCTTTTGTCTTGCCAAAATCTGACCATTCTGTGTCCATTAAATGATCAATATTTCTGCATTGATGCCAATTTATTTTCTTAACCTAAACCATATTTCGGAGGGTTTCAGCTTTCAAAAGAATAATTTATACAACCAATGGATGAATTTAACGTCAGGTTATAAGATTTTATTTACATAACATGGACAAGCGACAGAACTTCTGTCAGGGAGTGTAATACTAAATCATTGTACCCAAAAACAGAATGTACCACATTGTATGGAGCTCAAGTAATGTAATTCTTCTACATCATTATTATTTGTATTATTCTGATTTTATTTTAACATAAATTTTCTTTTCCACTTTCAGCGCTGGGATCAGAAACTGCGCCGTCCGAGAAAAATCAAATCTGTCGCACAAAATGCCAATAAAAACAGCAACTCAAGGCAAATGCATAGCTAGACTTAGGGAATGATGTATATAAAACTCTGTGGACTTTTATTCAAAGATTTGCATTGTTGGAGCAGCAAAGAAGAAATTGCACTATTGCACGTTATAACCTATTGTTTACTACAAGATATTGTAGTCGATTGTAGTTTTTTTTCCCTCTTTTATATTTGCACGGATTACTAAGCAATAGAGTTATTCCACTTTTAGAGATGTTAAAGTTTTCTTTATTGTTAAGAAATAAAGCAACTCAGTGGATGAGAAACAAGGAAAGAATTCATGTTCAATACATTTCTGATCTACTAATTGATTGCTTCCTCTAAGGTCTATATTGGGCTTAAACAAACTGGCTCTTCAGAGAGGAAGAGGACCAGAACTCTAGTGCCACCTATTAGGAGTAGCAATCCTAAAAGTCATTGTCAACCCTTTAACCAGCCTTGCCATATGACTTAGGATAAAGTCAAACCAGAATCTCAATTTACAGACACGTGTTTCGGGGTGTTGCTGCTCCTCAGTGCAAAGCAAGAGATTTGATTTGGCTGTATTAGAGGCTTATAAACCATGCAATGCTCCTCTGGGAGCATCTTACTGATGAGCATTGCATGGCTTATAAGCTTCCTTACACTGACATGCCAGACATCACTCTTTACAAGGAGAAACACTACCCCTTAGAGCCATATATTGGGTTTAAACATCCTAAATCTAAAGACTTATCTCTATTTATTCTATAGTTTATTGCAATCTATTGTTTTCTGCGGTTAGACATCTCAGGCGGGGGGCTACAAGGTGGGATGGGGTTGACTGTCATGTTCTGTAATGGGATTACTGATAGAAAGTACAGATCACTATATTATCTCACATATCTTCTCTTCTGTAAATCTCTACATATATCTACAAATGTTACTGAAACTTCTTTTTTGTTAAAAAAAAAAATCCAATATATATAAATGGACATATAATAGTAAATCAGAGCAGGTTGCATTTTTTTCTATACAGAGATATTGGTACTTTTCTGTTTTGCTGAAAAAGTGACAACTGGAAGTACTGCCTTACTGTAGACACCAAATGGTTAAAAATATAAACTTAATATCTTTATGTAAAATAAAAGAACGTAATTACCAAATTTGGGTTTCGCCCAGCTTTTAATTTATTGATATATGCCCATTTTTGGGTTATTTTCTTCTAAATTAACAGTGGTGCTTTAAAATTTGTTCATCCTTCAGAATTCTACATATTTGGGAAAAAATTTAACCTAAGATTACATCATGCCTTCACACAAGTCCTAAAGATGGATAAAGATCAAAATCAAGCAAATAAGTCAAAAATGATAGACCTTCATTTGCTTAAATGAAGAAAATTATCCTATATCATGTCTGTATGTGGCAAAATTATGTGAACCTTTGCTTTTAGTGTCTGGTGTTACCACCTTGTGCAGCAATAACCGTATCTAAATGTTTCTGATAAATGTTGATTAATCTTGAATATCAGCTTAGAGCAGACCTGGGCAAACTGCGGCCCGCGGGCCACAATCGGCCCTCTGACCGTTCCTGTCCGGCCCACTGACACTTGCAGCCATAGGGCCGGAGAGGGCTGATCTACCAATCTGATCTTTCTCAGAATCAGTTAGGTGCGGACACCGACATGCAGACCTCAGCATGGCAATTTTTAACGTGTCCACAAGTGAAATTACATCAGTGGAAATGTATTGCGGTAAATCCGCCCGGCTCAGTGATCACAGGCAGATTTAGCTGCGCTCAATAGACGACAGCGCTTTGGACGCAGCGAACATACGCTCCATCCAAAGCGCTGGTGGTACTGGATCGTGGGACTCGGCCTAATGCTTGTTACGATAAGCTTTATTGCAGAAGGTATTATCGGGCTACAGTCACACAACTGTATTTTGCCATCTGGGAAAGAAAGTAAACCCGACCTCAGACAGACAGCACTATGAGCAATGTTATGGAATTGAGCCATTTACATTACAGTTTCGAAATGTCTGTGTGAGAAAGATCACGGCACCCACCGGTCTCTTCTGTGTTTCAGATGAGATTCGCCTGTTGAAGTCTAAGGGTGGGCAAAAAAAAATAAAAAATTGGATCCCATATGAATCATCCATATAGCATCTGGTTTTTACAACTACATTTCCATTACTAACACAGGACATTGTATTTGTTCGTGTAAATTTTATTTGCTTCTGATATATAAAAATGGATGCTCTACAGATGAGAATACAAATGGAAAACTATGTTTTTCTGGATGAAAATCATTACCGTATATACTCGAGTATAAGCCGAGATTTTCAGCCCAAATTTTAGGGCTGAAAGTGCCCCCCTCGGCTTATACTCGAGTCACGGTAGCGGTGGGGTCGGCGGGTGAGGGGCTGAGGGCGCTGGGGTATACTTACCTAGTCCCAGCGATCCTCGCGCTGTCCCTGCCGTCCCACGGGCTTCGGCGCTGCAGTTTCTTCCTCTCTTCAGCGGTCACGTGGGACCGCTCATTACAGAAATGAATAAGCGGCTCCACCTCCCATAGGGGCGGAGCCGCTTATTCATTTCTCTAATCGGCGGTGCCGGTGACCGCTGATAGAGAAAGAAGCTGCGGCACCGAAGACAGGAGGGGACAGCGCGAGGATCGCCAGGACTAGGTGAGTATAGCATATTCACCTGTCCTCGTTCCAGCCGCCGGGCGCCGATCCATCTTCCCGGCCGGCGCCTCCATCTTCCCGGCGTCTGCGCTCTCTGACTGATCAGGCAGAGGGCGCGATGACGCATATAGTGTGCGCGGCGCCCTCTGCCTGATCAGTCAGAGCAGAGACGCCGGGAAGATGGAGGCGCCGGAACGAGACGCCGGGAGCTGCAATCAAGGGAGGTGAGTATGTGGTTTTTTTTCTTTATTGCGGCAGCGGCGGCACAAATTTATGTGGAACATCTATGGGGCACAGTGAACGGTGCAGAGCACCGTATATGGCACAGCACAGCTATGGGGCACAGTGAACGGTGCAGAGCACCGTATAAGGCACAGCTAGGGGGCACAATGAACGGTGCAGAGCACCGTATAAGGCACAGCTATGGGGCACAGTGAACGGTGCAGAGCACCGTATATGGCACAGCACAGCTATGGGGCACAGTGAACGGTGCAGAGCACCGTATATGGCACAGCACAGCTATGGGGCACAGTGAACGGTGCAGAGCACCGTATATGGCACAGCTATGGGGCACAGTGAACGGTGCAGAGCACCGTATATGGCACAGCACAGCTATGTATGGGGCACAGTGAACGGTGCAGAGCACCGTATATGGCACAGCACAGCTATGGGGCACAGTGAACGGTGCAGAGCACCGTATATGGCACAGCACAGCTATGTATGGGGCACAGTGAACGGTGCAGAGCACCGTATATGGCACAGCTATGGGGCACAGTGAACGGTGCAGAGCACCGTATATGGCACAGCTAGGGGGCACAATGAACGGTGCAGAGCACTATATGGTTCACACCTATGGGGAAATATGAACGGCGCAGAGCACTATATGGCACAGCTATGGGGAAATAATGATCTATTTTTATTTTTGAAATTCACCGGTAAATGCTGCATTTCCACCCTAGGCTTATACTCGAGTCAATAAGTTTTCCCAGTTTTTTGTGGCAAAATTAGGGGGGTCGGCTTATACTCGGGTCGGCTTATACTCGAGTATATACGGTATTTTTTTATATGCTCATGTAAACTTCTATTATATAATGGTCTAAGGGTCACTTCCATCTGTCTGTCTTTCTGTCTGTCTGTCACGGATATTCATTGGTCGGGCCTCTGTCTGTCATGGAAATCCAAGTCGCTGATTGGTCGTGGCAAAACAGCCACGACCAATCAGCGACGGGCACAGTCCGGAAGAAAATGGCCGCTCCTTCCTCCCCGCAGTCAGTGGCCGACGGCCGCATACCCCCCTCCGGTTACCGCTCACACAGGGTTAATGCCGGCGGTAACGGACCGCGTTATGCCGAGGGTAACGCACTCCGTTACCGCCGCTATTAACCCTGTGTGACCAACTTTTTACTATTGATGCTGCCTATACGGCATCAATAGTAAAAAAATGTAATGTTAAAAATAATAATAAAAAAAAACCTGCTATTCTCATCCTCCGTTGTCCGACGATCCGCTCGCACCTGCAGCCATCTTTCGTTCCCGGCGATGCATTGTGAAATTACCCAGAAGTTTTAGCGGTCTCGCGAGACCGCTAAGTCATCTGGGTAAGTTCGTAATGCATCCTGGGAACGGAAGATGGCGGCCGCCGCGTGCGTATTGCCGGAGCTCCACTGGATCACAGGGGTCAGTATATAACTATTTTTTATTTTAAATATTTTTTTAACAGGGATATGGTGCCCACACTGCTGTATACTACGTGGGCTGTGTTAGATACCGCGTGGCTCTGTGCTGTATACTACGTCGCTGTGCAATATACTACGTGGCTGGGCAATATACTACATCGCTGTGCAATATACTACGTGGCTGGGCAATATACTACGTGACTGGGCAATATACTACGTGGCTGGGCAATATACTACGTGACTGGGCAATATACTACGTGACTGGGCAATATACTACGTGGCTGGGCAATATACTACATGACTGGGCAATATACTACGTGACTGGGCAATTTACTACGTGACTGGGCAATATACTACGTGGCTGGGCAATATACTACGTGGCTGGGCAATATACTACATGACTGGGCAATATACTACGTGACTGGGCAATATACTACGTGACTGGGCAATATACTACGTGACTGGGCAATATACTACATGACTGGGCAATATACTACGTTACTGGGCAATATACTACGTGGCTGTGCAATATACTACGTGGCTGGGCAATATACTACGTGACTGGGCAATATACTACGTGACTGGGCAATATACTATGTTACTGGGCAATATACTACATGACTGGGCAATATACTACGTGACTGGGCAATATACTACGTGGCTGGGCAATATACTACGTGACTGGGCAATATACTACGTGGCTGGGCAATATACTATGTGGCTGGGCAATATACTACGTGGCTGGGCAATATACTACGTGGCTGGGCAATATACTACGTGACTGGGCAATATACTACGTGGGCTGTGCAATATACTACGTGGGCTGTGCAATATACTAAGTGGACATGCATATTCTAGAATACCCGATGCGTTAGAATCAGGCCACCATCTAGTAACCTTATATCTATTCTCTTTTGTGTCTTCAGGTTTCTTGGTGGTGTGTGAACATGATCATACAGACTTGTTCACTGTGCAAGTAGCCCATGTGTTCCTGTTTCCATAATTGTTCTCTTGTGTCTACAAGACTGGGGAGTTCCACCACTCCTCTTGGGCTATCTGCACAAAAGCTGTTCTACCCTGTATGCACACATGGATTTTTCCTCTCTGAACCCTGTTCACACAGGTTATATACAGATGATCAGGTTTTTAAATACATCAGATAGGGATTGCATACATTAGTTAGGACTGCTCTGATAAGGGTATACCGTGAAGATTGGTAGAGCAGCAAAGTATACATTTTTTGCAAAAAACGTATCAACCAAATACCCTGTTTTTTACATCTTTTACTAGCACTTGCGGATTACTGCAACATTTTTTCAAACTGAGTGTTTTTGGTTTTACTATTCTCTTTTGTGTCTTCAGGTTTCTTGGTGGTGTGTGAACATGATCATACAGACTTGTTCACTGTGCAAGTAGCCCATGTGTTCCTGTTTCCATAAGTGGACATGCATATTCTAGAATACCCGATGCGTTAGAATCAGGCCACCATCTAGTAACCTTATAAGCAACTGCTTTTTATAAAGCAATAAAATTAACATTATGCAGAATTAAAAGGGCGGTCCGAAACCGAAGGTAAATTTCATAGTAGATGTCTATTTAATTCAATAATGTAATCACTTTTCTAACATACTTTAATTTAAAAAATTCTACCTGTTCCCTCTCTATAACTTCCTGTCTGCTTGTTTTTTGTTTGCTTGCTTGTTTTTTTTACTTCCTACGATGTTTCGTTTGAGAATGTCAGTCCATTTTGGATACTCACATGGGATGTCATCAGGGATACCGCTGATATTGTACTGACAGGTGGTGTGAGGTGTCCAGTGTAGTTCTTGTAAGCATTAATTTAATGCTTTTTCAGGTAGGTTATGGAGTGTACTGGCTTGGAAAAGTCATGGTGTGAACATACCCTAACGGAGGAAAAGGAGTACATATGAGAAGGTCCTGATTCTGCTCTGAAGCATTACAATGAAACCATGCAAAGTGCCCTGGATGAAGCTGCACCTCCTATACATAGAACAACTCGGCACAGACAGCGACAACCGTGACACACGCTGCAAACACGTTTCCTGCAGCGGTGCTCCAGGTGCGCCGAACGTCTGTGGAGAAAATCTACCCAAAGATTTCATCCATTATAAGTTCATGCTAAAAACATACAACTCTGCTCTTCACCTCTCCAAATAAACCTATTTCAACACCCTCATCACCTCGCTGTCCATTAACCCTAAATGTCTCTGACACTTTTCAGTCCCTACTCAACCCAAGAGTGAAGGCCCCAACCACGGATCTCCGCGCTGACGATCTGGCCAATTACTTCAAAGAAAAAACCACATTCGTCCGGAAATTATCTCCAAATCCCTTCATACCATGCACTGTCCTCCCTCCCCCACTGCATCTAGTTCACTCTCTGACTTTGAAACAGTTACAGAAGAAGTAATCAGGCTCCTTGCATCTTCTCGCCCAACCACTTGCACCAGTGACCCCATTCTGTCACATCTTCTCCAGTCCCTTTCCCCGGCTGTCACCTCTCACCTAACAAAAATATTCAACCTTTCTCTCTCTTCCGGTATTTTTCCCTCCTCATTTAAGCATGCCTTCATACATCAATTACTTAAAAAAACATCCCTTAATCAAAACTGTGCAGCTAATTATAGACCTGTCTCTAATCTTCCCTTCATCTCTAAACTCCTTGAACGCCTGGTCCACTCCCGTCTTACCCGCTATCTCTCAGATAACTCTCTTCTCGACCCTCTTCAATCTGGTTTCCGCTCTTTACACTCTACTGAAACTGCCCTCACTAAAGTCTCTAATGACCTACTAACAGCTAAATCTAATGGTCACTACTCCATGCTAATTCTCTTGGATCTCTCCCAGCATTCGAGACTGTGGATCATCAGCTCCTCCTCACTATGCTCAGCTCCATCGGCCTCAAGGACACCGTTCTCTCCTGGTTCTCCTCCTATCTCTCTGACCGCTCCTTCACTGTATCTTTTGCTGGTTCCTCCTCCTCTCACCTTCCTCTTACTGTAGGGGTTCTTCAAGGATCAGACCTAGGCCCCCTCCTTTTCTCTTTGTATACTGCCCCTATTGGACAAACAATCAGTAGATTTGGTTTCCAGTACCATTTCTATGCTGACATCACGCCGACCTTTTTAGAAAACACCAATGATTGTCTTACCACTGTCTCTAAAATCATGTCCTCCCTCTATCTGAAACTGAACCTGTCAAAAACTGAACTCCTCGTGTTTTCTCCCTCCATTAACCTACCTTTGCCTGACATTGCCATCTCCGTGTGCGGTTCCACCATTACTCCAAAGCAACATGCCGGCTGCCTTGGGGTCATATTGATTCCGAGCTTTCATTCACCCCCCACATCCGATCACAGGCTCGCTCTTCTTATCTGCATCTCAAAAACATTTCTAGAATTTGCCCTTTTCTTACTTTCAACTCTGCAAAAACTCTTACTGTTTCACTTATTCATTCTCGTCTGCACTATTGTAACTCTCTACTAATCGGTCTCCCGCTTACCAAACTCTCCCCGCTCCAATCTGTCCTGAATGCTGCAGCCAGGATCACATTCTTCACCAACCGTTACACCGATGCCTCTACCTTGTGCCAGTCATTACACTGGCTACCCATCCACTCCAGAATTCAGTACAAAACTACTACCCTCATCCACAAAGCTCTCCATGCCTCAGCACCAACTTACGTCTCCTCTCTGGTCTCAGTTTACCACCCTACCCGTGCCCTCCGCTCTGCTAATGATCTGAGGTTAGCATCCTCAATAATCAGAACCTCCCACTCCCGTCTCCAAGACTTTACACGTGCTGCGCCGATTCTTTGGATTGCACTACCCAGGTTAATACCATTATTTGTTCAGATTGGCCTACCGCCTGAATGCATTAACCTAACTATCCCTGTGTGGCCCATTCAAAAAAACAAAAAAACTTAAACCATAATCAGGTTCCTCGCATCATGTTCTCATACACGTTATACAGTTAATAGCCCTCTGTGTCTGTTCTGCTACATACTTAGGCAGTTAACTGGTTCATGCAGCTTTACATGAACCATACCTCCCAACTTTTGAAGATGGGAAAGAGGGACAAAGTTTGCGGCAAATTTTAGGCCACACCTCTGACCACACCCATTCATAACTAGTCACACCCATATCCACATCCCAACCACACCCATTTAGCACTGCTGATCACACTGTTTCATAAAGATTATAAACAAAAAAATATGGCCACACAGTGCTCCATACTGTATAAAGGCCACACATGATGCTCAATACTGTATAATGGCCGTACATGATGCTCCATACTGTATAATGACCGCACATGATGCTCCATACTGTATAATGACCGCACATGATGCTCCATACTGTATAATGGCCGCACATGATGCTCCATACTGTATAATGGCCACACATGATGCTCCATACTGTATAATGGCCCCACATGATGCTCCATACTGTATAATGGCCACACATGATGCTCCATACTGTATAATGACCGCACATGATGCTCCATACTGTATAATGACCACACATGATGCTCCATACTGTATAATGGCCACACATGATGCTCCATACTGTATAATGACCGCACATGATGCTCCATACTGTATAATGACCGCACATGATGCTCCATACTGTATAATGGCCACACATGATGCTCCATACTGTATAATGGCCACACATGATGCTCCATACTGTATAATGGCCACACATGATGCTCCATACTGTATAATGACCGCACATGATGCTCCATACTCTATAATGACCACACATGATGCCCCATACTGTATAATGGCCACACATGATGCTCCATACTGTATAATGGCCACACATGATGCTCCATACTGCATAACGGCCGCACATGAAGCTCCATACTGTATAATGGCCGCACATGATGCTCCATACTGTACAATGGCCACACATGATGCTCCATACTGTATAATGGCCACACATGATGCTCCATACTGTATAATGGCCACACATGATGCTCCATACTGTATAATGGCCAAACATGATGCTCCATACTGTATAATGGCCACACATGATGCTCAATACTGTATAATGGCCACACATGATGCTCCATACTGTATAATGACTGCACATGATGCTCCATACTGTATAATGACCACACATGATGCTCCATACTGTATATTGGCCGCACATGATACTTCGTACCGTATAATGGCCACACATAGCTACTCCTACACATGCGGCTGCGTACACTTTGCACACATGGCTCCGCTCTGTACACACGCGCTCCATACACCTCGTACACACGCGGCCCACTCCGTACACCTCATACACATTCAGCTCCGCTCCATACACCTCATACACACACGGCTCCGCTCCGTACACCTCATACACATTCAGTTCTGCTCCATACACCTCGTACACATTCAGTTCTGCTCCATACACCTCGTACACATTTAGCTCCGCTCCATACACCTCATGCACACACGTCTCCTCTCCATACACCTCGTACATATTCAGCTCCGCTCTATACACCTCGTAACCATTCAGCTCCTCTCCATACACCTCATACACATTCAGCTCCGCTCCGTACACCTCGTACACATTCAGCTCCGCTCCATACACCTTGTACACATTTAGCTCTGCTTCATGCACCTCATACACACACGGCTCCGCTCGGTACACCTCGTACACATTCAGCTCCGCTCCATACACCTCATACACACACGGCTCTGCTCCATACATACACGGCTCCGCTCCGTACACCTCGTACACATTCAGCTCCGCTCCATACACCTCATACACACACGGCTCCGCTCCGTACACCTCATACACACATGGCTCTGCTACATCCACACTGTAAACACCTCCTGACCCCACACATAACAGGCAGCTTACTTACCTCATCCAGCAGCACCATGGAAAGTTGGCAACCAGCACAGCCGAGTCCTGCAATCCACGGAGGTCCCGATCATGTGACCCCCTGACTCCTCCCCCTGTGGCCTCATCACAGGTCCTGTGCGCAAGGAGCAGCCAATATGTGGTGTGCGGTGCTCAGGCTACTCTGCAGGTGCAGGGATGAGGCTGACATTGCAGCACACCTCCCAACCACTGTGGGACAACTAATGTCCCGCCCGAGATCTCGGGGCTGACTGTCAAAATCGGGACAGTCCCGCTGGATCCGGGACGGTTGGGAGGTATGCATGAACACCCGAGCCTTACACTATGGCTGGTCCGAATAACTAAAGCAATTGTTACCATCCACCTCTCGTGTCTCCCCTTTTCCTCATAGTTTGTAAGCTTGTGAGCAGGGACCTCATTCCTCTTGGTATCTATTTTGAACTCTGATTTCTGTTATGCTGTAATGTCTATTGTCTGTACAAATCACCTCTATAATTTGTAAAGTGCTGCAAAATATGTTGGCGCTATATAAATAAAATTATTATTATTATTATTATTATTATTATTAAGGAGAGTTGGTATAGTTATCAGTGACTGTTGCTTGGTTTGTATGCATGGTATTTCCTTATCCTTCTCTGTTTTTGTTTATTCCCCTACCTTCATACCCTAGTGCATTCCTCTGTTACATGTGAGTGAATATTTTGTATGCCTGGAGTTTTCTGTTAACCCTTGTTTGTGTTGCCTTGTTACATAGTTACATAGTTATTAAGGTTGAAGGAAGACTTTAAGTCCATCTAGTTCAACCCATAGCCTAACCTAACTTGCCCTACCATGTTGATCCAGAGGAAGGCAAAAAAAAACCCATGTGGCAAAGAGTAAGCTCCACCTTGGGGAAAAAAATTCCTTCCCGACTCCACATACGGCAATCAGACTAATTCCCTGGATCAACGCCCTATCAAGGAATCTAGTGTATATACCCTGTAACATTATACTTTTCTAGAAATGTATCCAGTCCCCTCTTAAATTTAAGTAATGAATCACTCATTACAACATCATACGGCAGAGAGTTCCATAGTCTCACTGCTCTTACAGTAAAGAATCCGCGTCTGTTATTATGCTTAAACCTTTTTTCCTCCAAACGTAGAGGATGCCCCCTTGTCCCTGTTTCAGGTCTATGATTAAAAAGATCATCAGAAAGGTCTTTGTACTGTCCCCTCATATATTTATACATTAACATAAGATCACCCCTTAGTCTTCGTTTTTCCAAACTAAATAGCCCCAAGTGTAATAACCTATCTTGGTATTGCAGATCCCCCAGTCCTCTAATTACCTTGGTCGCTCTTCTCTGCACCCGCTCCAGTTCAGCTATGTCTTTCTTATACACCGGAGACCAGAACTGTGCACAGTATTCTAAGTGTGGTCGAACAATGACTTGTATAGAGGTAAAATTATGTTCTCCTCATGAGCATCTATGCCTCTTTTAATGCATCCCATTATTTTATTTGCCTTTGTAGCAGCTGCCTGACACGGCCACTGAAAATGAGTTTGTCATCCACCCATACACCCAGGTCTTTTTCATTGACGGTTTTGCCCAGAGATTTAGAATTAAGCACATAATTATACATCTTATTACTTCTACCCAAGTGCATGACCTTACATTTATCCCCATTAAAGCTCATTTGCCATTTATCAGCCCAAGCTTCTAGTTTATATAAATCATCCTGTAATATAAAATTGTCCTCCTCTCTATTGATTACCCTGCAGAGTTTAGTGTCATCTGCAAATATTGAAATTCTACTCTGAATGCCCCCTACAAGGTCATTAATAAATATGTTAAAAAGAAGAGGGCCCAATACTGACCCCTGTGGTACCCCACTGCTAACCTCTACCCAGTCCGAGTGTGTTCCATTAATAACCACCCTTTGTTTCCTATCCCTGAGCCAGCTCTCAACCCACTTACACATATTTTCCCCTATCCCCATTATTCTCATTTTATTTATCAACCTTTTGTGTGGCACTGTATCAAAAGCTTTTGAAAAGTCCATATACACTACATCCACTGGGTTCCCTTGGTCCAGTCCAGAACTTACCTCTTCATAGAAACTGATCAAATTAGTCTGACATGAACGGTCCCTAGTAAACCCGTTCTGATACTGGGTCATGAGGTTATTTCTCTTCAGATACTCCAGTATAGCGTCCCTTAGAATGCCCTCCAGGATTTTACCCACAGTAGAGGTTAAGCTTACTGGCCTATAATTTCCGAGTTCAGTTTTTGTCCCCTTTTTGAATATTGGCACCACATTTGCTATACGCCAGTCCTGTGGTACAGACCCTGTTATTATGGAGTCTTTAAAGATTAAAAATAATGGTCTATCAATGACTGTACTTAATTCCTGCAGTACTCGGGGGTGTATCCCATCCGGGCCCGGAGATTTGTCAATTTTAGTGATTTTTAGACGCCGCCGCACTTCCTGCTGGGTTAAGCAGGTGACATTTAATTGGGAATTTTTATCACTAGTCATTTTGTCTGCCATGGGATTTTCTTGTGTAAATACTGATGAAAAAAAGTCATTTAGCATATTGGCTTTTCCCTCATCCTCATCCACCATTTCACCCAGACTATTTTTAAGGGGGCCAACACTATCATTTTTTAGTTTCTTACTATTTATGTAGTTAAAGAATATTTTGGGATTATTTTTACTCTCTCTGGCAATGAGTCTCTCTGTCTCAATCTTTGCTGCCTTGATTTGCTTTTTACAGAATTTATTTAATTTTTTGTATTTATTTAATGCCTCCTCACTACCTACTTCCTTTAATTCTCTAAATGCTTTCTTTTTGTCACTTATTGTGCCCCTTACAGCTCTATTTAGCCATATTGGTTTCCTCCTATTCTAGTATGTTTATTCCCATACGGTATATACTGTGCACAGGTCCTATCCAGGATGTTAATAAACGTCTCCCATTTTCTTTGTGTATTTTTGTGTCTCAGGATATCGTCCCAGTTAATTGCACCAAGATCCTCTCTCATCCATTGGAAATTTGCCCTCCTGAAGTTTAGTGTCCTTGTAACCCCTTTGTTACACATCTTTTTAAAGGATACATGAAAACTTATTATTTTGTGATCGCTATTTCCCAAGTAACCCCCAACCCTTATATTTGCTATGCGGTCTGGCCTGTTGGTTAATATTAGGTCTAGCAGTGCCCCCCTTCTTGTTGGGTCCTGAACCAGTTGTGAAAGGTAATTGTCTCTCATAATTGTCAAAAACCGATTACCTTTGCTGGAACTGCAGGTTTCTGTTCCCCAATCTATTTCAGGGTAGTTGAAGTCCCCCATAATAATGACTTCTCCTTGAGTCGCAGCTTCATCTATTTGCTTTACGAGGATATTCTCCATTGCTTCCATTATTTTTGGAGATTTATAACAAACCCCTATCAGTAATTTATTATTTTTCCCCCCTCCCCTTATCTCCACCCACAGGGATTCTACATTTTCATTAAATTCACCTATATTATCGCGCAGGATGGGTTTTAAGGACGATTTTACATATAGACACACCCCACCCCCTCGCTTATCTGTAGGGTCATTTCTGAACAGACTATAGCCCTGCAAGTTAACAGCCCAGTCATGGCTCTCATCCAGCCACGTCTCAGATATCCCCACCATGTCATAATTATGCTCCAACAACATTAGTTCTAATTCGTCCATTTTGTTGGCGAGGCTTCTGGCATTAGTATACATGCACTTGATATTCCTCTCTGTACCATTAGTTCTTAAATTATTAACTGTTCTAACCCCTCCCCCTATGCCACCGCCACCCCCAACTTCCTTATTTGTGCCCAGGTCTCTGTCTGCACTATCTTCCCCTCCTATAAATTGAATACCCTCCCCCCAATCCCTAGTTTAAACACTCCTCCAACCTTCTAGCCATTTTCTCCCCCAGCACAGCTGCACCTTCCCCATTGAGGTGCAGCCCGTCCCTAGCGTAGAGCCTGTAGCCAACTGAGAAGTCGGCCCAGTTCTGCAGGAACCCAAACCCCTCCTTCCTACACCAATTCTTGAGCCACTTATTAACCTCCCTAATCTCCCGTTGCCTCTCTGGCGTGGCACGTGGTACAGGCAGTATTTCGGAGAATACCACGCTGGAGGTCCTTGCTTTCAGCTTGCAGCCTAATTCCCTGAAATCATCTTTAAGGACCTTCCACCTACCTCTAACTTTGTCATTTGTGCCTATGTGCACCATGACCGCTGGGTCCTCACCAGCCCCTCCCAATAATCTGTCCACCCGATCAGCGATGTGTCGGACACGAGCGCCAGGTAGGCAGCACACCGATCGACGATCCCTGTCTTTGTGACAGATTGCCCTATCTGTTCCCCTAATAATTGAGTCACCCACTACCAGCGCCTGTCTGGCCTGCCCTGCTCTCCTATTTCCCTCCTTACTGGAGCAGTCACTCCTCCGGCTTTCAGAGGACATGCCTGGCTGCAGCAGTGCTACCCCTGTACTGGCACCCCCCTCATCTGCCAACTTAGCAAACTTATTGGGGTGTTCCAGATCAGGACTAGCCTCCCTGGCACTCTTCCCTCTACCCCGCTTCCTAACTGTCACCCAGCTTGCTACTTCACCATCCTGCAGCTCAATCGTACCATCCCCCCCCTCATCTGTCCCATTGAGCGTCTGCTCCGTGAGCAGAAGACTCCTCTCCATATTGTCTATGGATCTCAGTGTTGCCAGCTGCACATTTAGAGTCAGAATCTGGGTTTCCAAATGCACAACGTGCTCACATCTCGCACAGCAGTATGCACCCTCGATCGGCTGCTCAAGGACTGCATACATGTGGCAAGATGTGCACTGGATGGCATTAACAAGAGTGGAGCACATTTCCTAATGGGGATTGCACCAGACAGAAAGTTAAATAATTAAAAAAAAAAAATTGAAATGAATACAAAGTATTAATACAAAACAGACAGCAATTCAGTACTTCCTCCCTTGGAAACTCCCTGACTCCAAAGTCACTGAATCACAAGTCACACTTACCGCCATCCACACTTACGCTCTGGTCACACTCAGCTCGCTCACACTCGCTCTGCTGAAGATTTATAGATTTTTTTTTTTTCTTTGTCTAGTTCCCCTCAACAGCAATCCACCTTGCTGTTCAAATGCAATGTTTGTCGAGTTGGTGTACTACGGTGCACAGTAGCATCCCCTCTTCCCTGGGTGGGGGAAGAGAACAGACGGAGGGCTAACTCAGGAGATAAGACAAGGGCGGACCCGGCATCTTTGCCATCTGAAGTACCCCAGGGAGCAGGGCGTGCTAGGATGCCTGCCCCCTAGTGTTAGGGACAGGGAAGTAGCCCCTGGTCCCGGGTCACCGGACAGCTGTGTCGTGACAGGTGATCAGTAGACCTTATAAGTGTATACAGCACATATCATACATTGATACATGTAGATGCTCATTTTACAATTTCTACTCAATACTGCCCAGGTCATCATGATGACTTATTCAATCCATGATTCGTCTCTATGAAATGGAAAAAAATATTTAAAGCTCTACAAACAGCAATAATATCCACCCTGGTGCCTTACATCGTCATAGTATCCATTGTTCTGCCCCAACAGTAAAAGTACCCACTGTGCCCATACAGGGTAACAGTGCCCCTCTTGGTGCCTCCGCATGGTAATAGAGCCCCCTCTGTGCCTCCATACAGTTAAAATGATCCTTCACCTGAGCCTCCTTTAGTGCCTCCATGCAATAATAATTCTGATATTTGTGCCCCCACTCAGTAATATCCCCCATTTGACTCTTTGCATCCCTAGCTTTCAACTGTATCTGCATGATAAAGATGCCACTTCTCGACAACTCCTCTGAGACCGTGCAGCTCTAGGGAGAGTTAGTCAGTGACTGAGTAACGAGACGGCAAAACATTATGGAAGCAACATCGTTGGAGTTCAAGGCTCCCGAATACATTGGACCAAAGGAGACCTATAGAAACTGGTAAAAGGCAATGGAAATTTCTGTTGCGCTTTTTTTTCATAGTTTTTTTTTTTTAATTTATGTGTCAGAAATCTACACAACCCTTTCAATGTATTATCATCTTCTCACCCAGAGCAATTTCTCAGGGATTAAAAAAACACAGTGTGGACCTTCGAAATGTTTAATTCCAGACGAGTATAGCCATCATTAGTGGAGCCATCGTGTCTTTACGAATAAATGATTAGTCTGATCTTTGCTCTTTATCTTGTCTTATTTTCAATGTTCCTGATGCTTTGCTGTCCTTTTCCCCTAAATAAACACACATTCTCAGCTAAATCTCACTGTTGGCGGAAGACACTACATTTAATTAGATTATCATTAATAAGTATTGTTTGGTTTCCATGGAGGCTTCCTGGAAAAATTCTTTACATAAATCTCAGTAATTTTTTTTTATAAATCCTCCTAATTACGTGTGGGATGTAGTACAAGTATATTAAAATACTTACCAATCTGGTAATAAATTGTATACGAGATAGGGCTTTAGTAAAAGGTGCTATGTTCTATAGCAATAACACTTATGCTACAGCATAGCGCTGTGTACCAAAGCCAAACCTCTTCTATGATTTACTTTGCAATCCGTGTCTGATGAAGGTCTATTGTATGACTGAAACGTTGCACAGTGATACAGTGAATTGCATGATTCTAGCACAATAAAACTATTCACCATTTGCTTCAAATTTTGGAGCGCCAGGTTCTTTAAATTATTGTCTAGGAGTGTTATCCTACCTGAACACCAACCTGTCAAATTTCCACTAATCCACTATGTTTTAGATTGACAAAGCGATTCCTGCTCCACACAAACCCTTGTGGGAGCCAGTTTGTTTTCAGATCATATGGTCCAAAAGAGGAGGGGAGCAGCACTGGAAAATGGGGAAAACTGCAATGAGTATTTTAATCACTGACATTATATCACATCCATAATTAAGAGGTTTTACAGATTTTTTTTTTACGTAGACTTATTTAAAGGGAATCCGTCAGCAGGTTTTTGCTATGTAATCTAAAGACAGCAGGAGATAGAAGCTGAAATAGATTTCAGAAATGTGTCACTTTTCAAAATGTGAGCTGTTTACTAACTGTGAAAGATTTATCACTAAGAGATAAACATTGACAGACTAGTCCAGTTGCTAATGTGGCACCCCAGAGGTTGGGGTACCACAGTGGTATTGCCTTCCTCTCGGGGAGGGTGATGCCATGCCTGGAAGCAACATGAATCCCTTTAACAGGTAGCACATACATACAACATTTTCTGTCTACAGGTCAGAAGGGGAAGCTCTAGACCCAGTTTCAGGGTAACTTCCCTATATATGTTCTGGCTTGGATGAGGAGTTAGATTAGTCTGTAGAGAGTGTGAAGGAGGAAGTAGCAAAGGAGAAGTGAGGAGCTGGAGGGGAGCTGCGACTGGGCTCCCTCCACGCTGAAGCGCAAGAACCGGAGGAAAAAGGCTCACGTTGCTTGCCATGTCGGTACTGTCCTAGGACAGAGAGAGAGGGAGAGAGGACCTTGTGAGAAGGTACATTACAGCGCAGTAAGGAAGGCTCCCCCCAATCCCACCTGGCTGAGGGGATTCCTAATCGTTTCCAGGCTGCCCTGACCTCACCATCACCTGTGTTGTGAGTTCTGTTTTTGGGCTCCCTCTGGTGGTTACTGATGGTACTGGGTGACTTGTCTTTCCTGGGTTTCTGGGTTCCACCTGTTCCATCAGCATATGGGAGTTTCCTATTTAACCTGGCTTTGCTGGCATTTCCTCGCCGGTTATCAATGTATCCAGTGTGTCTTGTTACCTCTGCTCCCTGCTCCTAGAACCTTCTGGACAAGCTAAGTTTGGATTTTCCTGTTTTGTGTTTTGCTTAATTTGGTTTTTAGTCCAGCCTGCAGATATGTGATTCTCTGCTGCTGGTTGCTCTAGTGGGCTGAAATTGCTTTTCATGTACCATGAGTTGGCACATGAGTTCAAGTAATTTCAGGATGGTTTTTTGAAGGGTTTTTCGCTGACCGCGCAGTTCACTTTTGTATCCTCTGCTATCTAGCTTTAGCGGGCCTCATTTTGCTGAAACTGTTTTCATACTACGTATGTGCTTTCCTCTCATTTCACCGTCATTATATGTGGGGGGCTGCTATTTGCTGTGGGGTATTTCTCTGGAGGCAAGAGAGGTCTGTGTTTCTTCTGATAGGGGAAGTTAGATCTTCGGCTGGAGCGAGACGTCTAGGATCATCGTAGGCACGTTCCCCGGCTACTTTTATTTGTGTGTTAGGTTCAGGGTCGCGGTCAGCTCAGGTTCCATCGCCCTAGAGCTTGTTTGTATCTGTGCTTGTCCTTTTTGTGATCCCCTGCCATTGGGATCATGACAGTATAACCGGCCCACAAAGTGTTAATTGTATTGGCTGAAGTAGGAGGATAAGTAGTCTGAGGAAGTTTTTTTTTTTTTTTTCCCCTCAGAGTTTGCTGCCTAGCCTTATTGCAGCCTGGCTACTTCCTCCTCCTCTTAATCTTTGAATGGCTCTGATCTCAGCTGTTTATCATGGACGTCCAGAGTTTGGCTTCCAGCCTGAATAATCTTGCCACTAAGGTTCAAAATATACAGGATTTTGTTGTACATGCTCCTATGTCTGAACCTAGAATTCCTGTCCCAGAGTTTTTTTCTGGAGATAGATCTCGTTTTCTGAATTTTAGGAACAATTGCAAGTTGTTTCTTTCTTTGAAATCTCGCTCCTCTGGAGACCCTGCTCAGCAAGTCAAGATAATTATATCTTTCCTGCGGGGTGACTCTCAGGATTGGGCATTTGCATTGGCACCAGGGGACCCTGCGTTGCTTAATGCAGATGCGTTTTTTCTGGCATTGGGTTTGCTCTATGAGGAACCTAACCAAGAGATTCAGGCTGAAAAAGCTTTGTTGGCCCTCTCTCAGGGGCAAGATGAAGCAGAAATTTATTGTCAAAAATTTCGGAAGTGGTCGGTACTTACTCAGTGGAATGAGTGCGCTCTGGCTGCAAAGTTTAGAGATGGCCTTTCTGAGGCCATTAAAGATGTTATGGTGGGGTTCCCTGCGCCTGCTGGTCTGAATGAGTCTATGACTATGGCTGTTCAGATTGATCGGCGTTTACGGGAGCGCAAACCTGTGCATCATTTGGCGGTGTCGTCTGAACCGTCACCTGAGATAATGCAATGTGATAGAATTCAGTCCAGAAGTGAACGGCAAAAGTATAGGCGGAAAAAAGGGTTGTGCTTTTATTGTGGTGATTCAGCTCATGTTATATCAGCATGCTCTAAAGGCACAAAAAAGGTTGATAAGTCTGTTGCCATTAGTACTTTACAGTCTAAGTTCATTCTGTCTGTGACTCTGATTTGTTCATTATCATCCATTTCCGTCGATGCCTATGTGGATTCAGGCGCTGCCCTGAGTCTTATGGATTGGTCATTTGCCAATCGCTGTGGGTTTAGTCTGGAGCCTCTGGAAGTCCCTATTCCTTTGAAGGGAATTGACTCTACACCTTTGGCTATGAATAAACCTCAGTACTGGACACAAGTGACCATGCGTATGACTCCCGTTCATCAGGAGGTGATTCGCTTCCTGGTACTGTATAATTTGCATGATGTTCTAGTACTTGGTCTGCCATGGTTACAAACTCATAATCCAGTCCTTGACTGGAAATCAGTGTCTGTGTTAAGCTGGGGTTGTCAGGGGGGTCATGATGATGCACCTCCGATTTCTATCGCTTCATCTACTCCTTCTGAGATTCCTGTGTTTTTGTCTGACTATCGGGATGTTTTTGAGGAGCCTAAGCTCAGTTCGCTTCCTCCTCACAGGGATTGCGATTGTGTTATAAATTTAATTCCGGGCAGTAAATTTCCTAAAGGTCGTTTGTTCAATCTGTCAGTGCCAGAGCATACTGCTATGCGGGATTATGTTAAGGAGTCCTTGGAAAAGGGACATATCCGTCCATCTTCGTCCCCTTTGGGAGCAGGTTTTTTTTTCGTGGCCAAGAAAGATGGTTCCTTGAGGCCTTGTATAGATTATCGTCTTTTGAATAAGATTACCGTAAAATATCAGTATCCTTTGCCATTGTTGACTGATTTGTTTGCTCGCATTAAGGGGGCTAAATGGTTCACTAAGATTGATCTTCGGGGTGCGTATAATCTTATACGAATAAAGCAAGGTGATGAGTGGAAAACCGCATTTAATACGCCTGAGGGCCATTTTGAGTATTTGGTAATGCCTTTCGGACTTTCTAATGCTCCTTCAGTCTTCCAGTCCTTTATGCACGATATTTTCCGTGAATATCTGGATAAATTTATGATTGTGTATTTGGATGATATTTTGGTTTTTTCTGATGACTGGGGTCTCATGTTCAGCAGGTCAGGAAGGTGTTTCAGGTCCTGCGGGCCAATTCCTTGTTTGTAAAAGGCTCAAAGTGTCTCTTTGGAGTCCAGAAGATTTCTTTCTTGGGGTATATTTTTTCCCCTTCTACTATTGAGATGGATCCCGTCAAGGTTCAGGCTATTTGTGACTGGACGCAGCCTACATCTCTTAAGAGTCTACAGAAGTTCTTGGGCTTTGCTAATTTCTATCGTCGTTTTATAACTAATTTTTCTAGTGTTGTTAAGCCTTTGACGGATTTGACTAAGAAGGGTGCTGATGTTGCTAATTGGTATCCTGCGGCTGTGGAGGCCTTTCAGGAACTTAAGCGCCGGTTTTCTTCTGCTCCTGTGTTGCGTCAGCCAGATGTTTCGCTCCCTTTTCAGGTTGAGGTTGATGCTTCCGAGATTGGAGCGGGGGCGGTTTTGTCACAGAGAAGCTCCGATGGCTCAGTGATGAAGCCATGCGCGTTTTTTTCTAGAAAGTTTTCGCCGGCTGAGCGGAATTATGATGTTGGTAATCGGGAACTTTTGGCCATGAAGTGGGCATTTGAGGAGTGGCGTCATTGGCTAGAGGGTGCTAGACATCGTGTGGTGGTCTTGACTGATCACAAAAATTTGATTTACCTTGAGTCTGCCAGGCGTCTGAATCCTAGACAGGCTCGTTGGTCACTGTTTTTCTCTCGTTTCAATTTTGTGGTTTCATACCTGCCAGGTTCAAAGAATGTGAAGGCGGATGCTCTTTCTAGGAGTTTTGTGCCTGACTCCCTTGGAAATTCTGAGCCCTCTGGTATCCTTAGGGATGGGGTGATTTTGTCTGCTGTCTCCCCAGACTTGCGACGTGCTTTGCAGGAGTTTCAGGTGGCTAAACCTGATCGTTGTCCGCCTGAGAGACTGTTTGTTCCGGATAATTGGACCAGTAGAGTCATCTCCGAGGTCCATTCTTCTGCGTTGGCAGGTCATCCTGGAATATTTGGTACTAGAGACTTGGTGACCAGGTCTTTTTGCTGGCCTTCCTTGTCGAGGGATGTGCGTTCTTTTGTGCAGTCTTGTGAGGTTTGTGCTCGGGCTAAGCCTTGCTGTTCTCGGGCCAGTGGATTGTTGTCACCTTTGCCTATCCCGAAGAGGCCTTGGACGCACATTTCCATGGACTTTATTTCGGATCTCCCTGTCTCTCAAAAAATGTCCGTCATCTGGGTTGTGTGTGATCGCTTTTCTAAAATGGTTCATCTGGTACCCTTGCCTAAGTTGCCCTCCTCCTCTGAGTTGGTCCCTCTGTTTTTTCAGAATGTGGTTCGTTTGCATGGGATTCCTGAGAACATCGTTTCTGACAGGGGATCCCAGTTTGTGTCTAGATTTTGGCGGACTTTCTGTGCTAAGATGGGCATTGATTTGTCCTTTTCGTCTGCATTCCATCCTCAGACGAATGGCCAGACTGAACGAACTAATCAGACCTTGGAAACTTATTTAAGGTGTTTTGTTTCTGCTGATCAGGATGACTGGGTTACCTTTTTGCCGCTGGCCGAGTTTGCGCTTAATAATCGGGCTAGTTCTGCTACCTTGGTTTCTCCTTTCTTTTGTAATTCGGGGTTTCATCCTCGTTTTTCCTCTGGTCAGGTGGAACCTTCTGATTGTCCTGGAGTGGACATGGTGGTGGATAGGTTGCATCGGATTTGGAGTCATGTGGTGGACAATTTGAAGTTGTCCCAGGAGAAGGCTCAGCAGTTTGCTAATCGCCGTCACCGCGTGGGTCCTCGACTTCTTGTTGGTGACTTGGTGTGGTTGTCTTCTCGTTTTGTTCCTATGAAGGTCTCTTCTCCTAAGTTCAAGCCTCGGTTCATCGGTCCCTATAGGATCTTGGAAATTCTTAACCCTGTGTCGTTTCGTTTGGATCTCCCGGCATCGTTTGCTATTCATAATGTGTTTCATCGGTCGTTGTTGCGGAAGTATGAGGTACCTGTTGTTCCTTCTCTTGAGCCTCCTGCTCCAGTGCTGGTGGAGGGAGAATTGGAGTATGTTGTGGAGAAGATCTTGGATTCTCGTGTTTCCAGACGGAAACTCCAGTATTTGGTCAAGTGGAAGGGTTATGGTCAGGAGGATAATTCTTGGGTGGTTGCCTCGGATGTTCATGCTGATGATTTGGTTCGCGCTTTTCATAGGGCTCATCCTGGTCGCCCTGGTGGTTCTCGTGAGGGTTCGGTGACCCCTCCTCAAGGGGGGGGTACTGTTGTGAGTTCTGTTTTTGGGCTCCCTCTGGTGGTTACTGATGGTACTGGGTGACTTGTCTTTCCTGGGTTTCTGGGTTCCCCTGTTCCATCAGCATATGGGAGTTTCCTATTTAACCTGGCTTTGCTGGCATTTCCTCGCCGGTTATCAATGTATCCAGTGTGTCTTGTTACCTCTGCTCCCTGCTCCTAGAACCTTCTGGACAAGCTGAGTTTGGATTTTCCTGTTTTGTGTTTTGCTTAATTTGGTTTTTAGTCCAGCCTGCAGATATGTGATTCTCTGCTGCTGGTTGCTCTAGTGGGCTGAAATTGCTTTTCATGTACCATGAGTTGGCACATGAGTTCAAGTAATTTCAGGATGGTTTTTTGAAGGGTTTTTCGCTGACCGCGCAGTTCACTTTTGTATCCTCTGCTATCTAGCTTTAGCGGGCCTCATTTTGCTGAAACTGTTTTCATACTACGTATGTGCTTTCCTCTCATTTCACCGTCATTATATGTGGGGGGCTGCTATTTGCTGTGGGGTATTTCTCTGGAGGCAAGAGAGGTCTGTGTTTCTTCTGATAGGGGAAGTTAGATCTTCGGCTGGAGCGAGACGTCTAGGATCATCGTAGGCACATTCCCCGGCTACTTTTATTTGTGTGTTAGGTTCAGGGTCGCGGTCAGCTCAGGTTCCATCGCCCTAGAGCTTGTTTGTATCTGTGCTTGTCCTTTTTGTGATCCCCTGCCATTGGGATCATGACACACCTGTAATCCATCCCCTGGACTGTGGCTGTATACCACCAGTAAAAGGTAAAGAGACTGCAACCTTGTGTCCTCTAATTCTTTCTGGCACTACACCATCTGTCATCTTTACCCACTACACCGGGAGCCTTGGGGATCAAGCTTCACCTGTGGGAAGCCATACCATCCCTGCTGCAGTGCCATCATTCCCAGTGGACCCCATTAAGCAGTGTCAGTCACCCCTGATCGAATACCACAGGTGGCGTCACAAACATTCTTTATTCAAAACAAGCCCTTTAAAGACTTTCCCTTCAACTTGGACACCCAGGGCCACAGACCGGGTCCCTGCCACCGTGACTACCCCTTTAATGACCACCGGACCCGGTACCGAGTACTCCACGGCCCTAGCGGGCACTCCACTAAGCTCCTCACTGTCTATGAACATTGTACTGTATATACAAAGCCTGGTGTGGGTGGGGTTAGCTTTCTCAGCTCTGCTTCATCCTAAATCTAAAAGCCGTTATGTCAGAACTGCTGCACCGAGTAAACTAAGTGAAACATCGTTAGATTCAGGGTCTTTTGCCCACATCAGGCTGCTCTCAGATGAGGTAGCAAAAACCTGCTGACAGATTACCTTTAAGTAAGGCTGCATAATGGATTTGAACTGTATAAGGAAGAGATGTAAGACTGTGATATTGAAAGTAGCACTCATTTCCAGCACGGTTACATGACATTTTGCGTCTAGCAGCTCGTAAATTTGGGGGAGAGAACCTCCAGTGTTCTTCTTGTGTTTTTGAGGTGATACATCCGGCTTGGCTCACTTGCACGACTCTCTCCCAAGCTCTCATCTCTCTAAAATGCCTCATCAACGCCCCTGCCTTCACAAACCACACAGACTGCGTACCACTGGTGGTGGCCATCCATCTTCAGAAATGTGACCCTCGTGCACGTTGTAAGTTCAAGTAACCTTTGGTGAGGGTGCTCTGTGTCCACTACCTTCCTGTCAAAGGGAATATTTTGACGGTAGAATGAACACTGTAAATAAAAAAAAAATAAAAAACTATTGTGATATTGTGCTTTTTTTTGCTATTTCACCACACTCTGATTTTTTTCCGGCTTTTCAGTACATCATATGATAAAATGGATGGTATAATTCAAAAGTACAATTTGTCTTGCAAAAAACAAGCCCTCACATGACTATGTCAATGGAAAAACAAAGTTCTGTCTCTGAGAACAAAAGCGCAAAAACTAAAAATTGCCCATTCCTTAAGGGGTTAAAGTTCTTGTACAAATTAGTTATTCTAGGCTCCTAAGATTAATCAGCCGACATATATATCTGCCTCAGTGAGAGACCCACTGACAAAATTGCCATTCAATGACATCTCCAAGGAGAATAAAAGGATCGACCAGTTCCTTCTGTCCCGTGACATCATCTGTCGGGAGTGAGTTCGGTGCCTCCCCATACAGGGGCACTTCTGCCACTGCAGCTTTAGTGTTCTGACGTATCTCCCAAAGGGCATTTTGGAGCACCTTCCCCAAATTGCCAGCTGCACAATATAGGTGCCATAAACTGAGTTAAGGTAAGCGCTACATAGGAGCTGAAGACACCGAGGACTCTTATATGGGTCAGGTGATGTTAGTGTGTGAGGGCAGTATGGGGAAAAAGGCTGTAAGAGAAAGGAAAAATGTACGATAGAGGAGTGTGGGAGGACCTTGTGAGGGTCAATATGGAGAAGGGCAGCTTGTCGGGTGTACAGTATGGAGAAGGGCAGCTTGTCGGGTGTACAGTATGGAGAAGGGCAGCTTGTCGGGTGTACAGTATGGAGAAGAGCAGCTTGGAGGCCATAGTTCATAAAGGCGATAGTATGCAGGCATTATTTTAAAGGAGAGGAACATGTAGCGACCATGTACTATAAGGCTTCTTTTACACTTACCGGGTTTTTGGGGCCCCTTACTGTAGGCCTTTTTTGTGGGCCGTATCGCTGCAATTTTCAAGGTCTGCCGCAATAATGGACCTCAAAATACTTGCTGATCGCGGTTTTCCAGGTTCTTAATACTATAGCAAAAGAATTGGGTAAAAAAAAGACGGCGGTCAGCAAAACCGGAATTGAAGGCGCACCGCAAAAACAACCTTCCATTGATTTTCAATGGGGCACGTGTCCGTAAGCTGTGAAATATATTGAGTAAGCTCGATATTTTTTCATGGCCTTACGGAGTGCGGCTCTCCTACGAATTTTTGTGGCCCCATAGAGATGCATTGCGGCCGCAAAAACAGGCTGAACAAACACGGCAAGTGTAAAACCAGCCTAAGAAGCACAGTGTAAGGGTCATATGCAGGGAACATAGTGAGAGGCAATTATTCAGAGGCAGATATTTTTATTCAGGATCATCATAATGACAGTTTTCAGGGCACTGCGTCGGGATGTGCTGGAGAAGAAAAAAATCCTGCAGTGCTGAGCTGTGGATGTGAAAAGTCATCATGGTAAAAGTCATCATGGTGTCTGGACCATGGCGTCTGGACCAGACAAATTAAAAAAGTAAAAGAACAACTCAAACAAGAGAAGATGTCACTTATAAGGTACCTGGATGTAAATGTTTATTCATGACAATACCTTTGTGTCATCACTGCTGTGGTTTCTGTATGGTCCACGGTCTGATGGTGGTTGGTTACAACAACTTCCAGCATCACATTACCAGGACATACTGGAAGTTGTAGGTCTGAGAGATACAAATGTATATAGTGGATGAGGATTTGACATTGCAAGCACAGTTTGGTATAAAAGATAAAAGAATGGGCTTTACGCACCGTCTCCAACATCAGTATCTGGAATAGGCTGCTGCGTTGACCTCATGAACGACAGTGCGGCAGCCAAACACTAAGCTCAGTGACTCTGAGCGGGGTATCCAGTCTATACTGGCAGAGCTCACTGATTGCTGCCACACTGTCGAAGTGACTTCAGTGCTGCATCCAATTTAAGACACCAGCATAGTGGCTGAAACTCATCAGTGGACTCTGGAATGGTCAGTAAAACATGGTTTGTTTTGTTTAGAGCGACAACCTCTTCTTGGTCCTGGTTTATGTACTGAGGATTATTCTGGTGCTGTATTCATGCACAGATGGTGGTTCTGGTGATGTATTCAGGTGCTGATGGTGGTTATGGTAATCTATGCATGAACTGATGTTATTTCTGTTGATGCATTCATATTCTGATGGTGGTTCTATATTCATGTACTGATAGTGGTTCTGGTGCTGTATACCTGTACTGATGATGATTTGAGTTCTGTATTCATGTAGTGATGATTGTTATATTGCTGTATTCATGTATTGATGTTGGCTTGGGTGCTGTATTCATATACTGATAGTGGCTCTGATACTATAATGATGGTGGGTTTTTGTGATGTACTGATGGTGGTTCTGGTGAGGTATTTACATACTGATAATGGTTATAGTGATATATTCTTGCACTGATGGTGGTTCTTGTGATGTAATGATGGTGGTTCTGGTGATATGTTTACGTATTGATGATGGTTATTGTGATATATTCATGTACTGATGGTGGCTATGGTGCTGCCTTCATGCATTAAAAATAAATAAATTTAAAATATTTGTTATGATCACATCCATAAAAGTTTGTTCTATCAAAATATAAAATATAAAGCTAACTAACTCATACTGTAAGGAGAAAGAAAAATTGAAGTGACTGTGCTGTGTTTTGTTACCTTATCTCGCCAGGAAAATTTTTATAGCATGACTACCTGGGGACTTATTCCTAGGGTTAAGAAGAGTAGTGAAGAAACTAGGGAACAATAGCGCAAATAGGGTGATGCTCGTGATACAAAAGGTGAACAAATGGGTGGTATATGCTCACCCTTATTAGTTGCAATTGCAACAATGAAAACTGCTTGAACAGCTGGTGCAGTCTGTAGGTCATAGACCATAAGGAAAATGGACAGAGATAGGTGGCTTTCCTGTGCTGCTGTCAATACCCCATAAAGGATAGAAGAGAATCAGTTGGATAAAAACATTTGCTTATTCCATGGTGTGAATCTACGCATTTCGAGGTACTCCAACCTCATCCTCCAGAAACAACCACATTCTGTATGGGGAACTATGCGGGGCCATTTTAATGTATGGCACACTTTTTGTGGCCATTAGACTGTGTGGGGGGCTGTGTGGGGATTACAGTTGGAGAATCATAAAGGTACCGTCACATTAAGCGATGCTGCAGCGATCTAGACAATGATCCCGATCGCTGCAGCGTCGCTGTGTGGTCGCTGGAGAGCTGTCACACAGACAGCTCTCCAGCGACCAACGATGCCGGTTCTCTGATAACCAGGGTAAACATCGGGTTACTAAGCGCAGGGCCGCGCTTAGTAACCCGATGTTTACCCTGGTTACCAGAGTAAACGTAAAAATAACCAAACACTACATACTTATATTCCGGTGTCTGTCCTCTCTGGCGCTCTGCTTCTCTGCACTAAGCGCCGGCCGGAAAGCAGAGCACAGCGGTGACATCACCGCTGTGCTTTCTGGCCGCTGTGCTTACACAGTGCAGAGAAGCAGAGCGCCGGAGAGGACAGACACCGGAATGTAAGTATGTAGTGTTTTTTTTTTTTTTACATTTACACTGGTAACCAGGGTAAACATCGGGTTACTAAGCGCGGCCCTGCGCTTAGTAACCCGATGTTTACCCTGGTTACCAGTGAAGACATCGCTGAATCGGCGTCACACATTCAGCAATGTCTGCGGGAGTCCAGCGACGAAATAAAGTTCTGGACTTTCTGCGCCGACCAACGATGGCACAGCAGGATCCTGATCGCTGCTGCCTGTCAAACTGAACGATATCGCTATCCAGGATGCTGCAACGTCACAGATCGCTAGCGATATCGTTCAGTGTGAAGGTACCTTAAGTGATGAGGTCACCAATCTTTGTCAGAGGATGGAAGGAGGGGGGTACAGTAGGGTCATCATACCGTGCGTGTGGAGGGTACTGTGAGGGTATCATACGGAGTTTGGGAGGACTTTTGTTTGCATCATACTTTATTATCTGTATTATTCAAGGTTTTTTATCCTTTGCTATTTCATATTTAAATTACGCCATTGGGCCATATACTTTTTATTGCTCTTAAATAACATCATTAACCATATTTTATTACAAGATCTATTAATTAAAATGTACTTTGTGGGACAAACCCTTTAAGTTTATTTCCATATGAAAATGTTTATCTTTATATTTGAAAATAAGGAAACATTTCCTCAAATATAAACTTTTTTAACATATATATCACTATTGGCCTGCGACTTTGTCCAAGCTTTTAATTATGGCCCCCTGTGTATTTGAGTTTGACATCCCTGTTTTATAGGCTGGATGCTGGGATACTACAACATGCACTGGAGATGTCATCAGGAGGTTAGGACTGCATCACTGCTGCAGCTGCTGTCTCCAGGCTGAAATGAAGGGTCATCAGTGACGTCCATTTCAGGTACTGGGCTACTCATTGCTCTCCCTATTCACAGTGCTATATTCCTTTGAGTGCGCAGTGACAGTGCACTCGCTCACCGCATCTCATGAGAAGTGATGAGTTGGCAAGAGAGTGCACTGTCAGTGCACATTGAAAGGAAAATGTAAAGGAATACAAACTAAGAGGACAACACTATTAATTGGGGATGAACCTAACATACCTAAAATGTCAAATTACATACAAAGATGCATGCAAAAAGAAAAAGGATCTACACATAAACAAATAATTTCATCACACAAATATATGCAGAGGACAGAATTAAAAGAACTTAAAAATAATAATAAACTTTATTTTTTATATAGCGCTAACATATTCCGCAGCACTTTACACACATTATCATCGCTGTCTTCGATGGGGCTCACAATCTAAATAGCCAACAGGCTGAAAATAGTGCAGAGCATCCACAATAATCAACCCTCCTCCGCCAAACAAGTAGAACATTACAAAATGACCTGCATGATAAAGTTAACAGCTGAGGTTGCCGGTCTCAAAGAATATACAAACAACCTCTGGACAGTGAATCTTTGCTTATATGATATCTCAATGTAGCATTTCATTTACATAAAAACATATATATGGAAAATACTAATTAATTTAGTAGCAAATCAAATATCAAAGATAATGACAAATGAATAGAAGGAGATTACAATAATTTTGTTTTTGTATTCAAAGGAAAGAACGCGACAAGCAGGGAGAGCAAAGACCAGTCCAGGTACCGAAACAGACTTCACTGGCTCTGATGAGGCATGGGAGGATTCTGTACAAGTGCACAAAAGGTCACAACCTTGTGACATCACGATGTGCTTTGTGACCTTGAGTGTGAACTTGCAGAAGTCATCAGAGCCGGAAGTCTCAGCTCAGCGAGAAAGACGTGAGGTTTGGGATTTCAGTACGAGCGGGTGGTGATCAGAAGCTGCAATAGGGACCAGACGGTTGACGGAGAGGAGGGAGTGTGGTGGGGTGTCAGAGCGCTAAGGATTTGCAAATTTTTTTTAACCTTTAGATGGCCCTCTACTGTTCAGAAAAATGAAGGCCAGTAGCCGCTATATGGATGAATCTGCGTGTATGTGGATTTTTGTAAAACTTGATTAGAATTCAATTTCACACTCATTTATTCGTTCATCTCTAGATATAACACATGAGAAATAACTCCAACAAACTAAAAAAATGTAGAATTGAGAGTCCTCACTGGTTGATACCTTTTAATGGCTAACTGAAAAGAAACTAACAAACAAACTAAGCATACCTTGAACTAGCTTGCCACTATTTATTGGTTTGAATACTTTTTATTTTTCAAAGTTCTTGTATTATCTATTAACTAAAGTAAGCTTTTTTTTATTTAAGTTTTTGCCAAATAAAATTATTAAACTATTTTATTTACCAAAAAACTATAAAAAAATAATTTTCCAACCTTTGCCATTTTAGTTTGTGTACAAAGATGGATTAACATGTAGCCTAAATACCGTAATTTATTACACTAACAACCGGGATTTTAGATCTATTTTAAAAGCACCCAGTTTCAGCAATAATAGCTGCTTTTAGAAAAGTGCAAATAATTGTGCTTAAACTACTCGCAGACGCACAGTGGAACTTTTAATAAGTTAAGGTCAGTAAGTCATTTATCAATGGGGAGACTTTTGGAAAATCTAAATCCTTGCACTCAGATGGTAAATCAAATGTAACCCAACTGCCCCCATGTCATGTCTCTGTCTCTGTTTTCTGTCAAAGAAAAAAAAAACAGGCTTGTATTCACAGCCCTCTAAGAAACTCTCCAACTATGTCTCTCCATGAAAAAAAATGCTATGCATTTACATGTGTTTCCAGTTCTGCAGTGAGAAGCATATAAATTACTCTATGGCTGCAGTGATTACTATCTGTGTCAGAACTGTATCATACTAGGTGCTTGAGAAAGTTTGTGGAATAGTGCTATAATTTGTTTCACATGGTGTTAGTTCACATTTGTTTATCATATTATTGAGGAAATATAAAACATGTTTAAGAAAAGTTCCACCGTTATGGAAAAAGGAAATATCTGGATTTCTGCATTAATTACTAATAAATCTTGGCTGATTATAATTTAAAGGGAACCTGTCAGCAGGATTGTGCTGAGTAACCTACAGACAGTGTCAGGTTGGTGCCATTATACTGATTAAAATGATACCTTGGTTGATGAAATCCGTCTTGTGGTTGTTGTTTAATCTTTATTTCCAGTTTTCAGATTCTCGTGCTCTGGAGCGGCCTGTGAGGGGTCTTCATGTGGAGCTCTGGTTAGATATTCATGCTGATGGCTTATGACAGGTCACTGACCTGCCCCCTCTTCTATATACTGAATATAATATGTTTTGGAAAAAAAATCACATTCAGCAGGCAGGCAGGCAGGCAGCGGCGGCAGCATCTATAATGTCCATTTAGTTATTTTATTTGGTGATCTAAATTTATTCCGAAAAAAAAATCTCACTCAAAATAGTGCCGGCCGCACCTACGCAGTAGCATCTAGACTGTACTGGTGCCGGCAAAGACAATGTGAGTTTTGTTGAGCCTCATTTTCATGAGAGTACACCCACTAGAGGCAGATACTCAGAGGTAGTAGAATGAATCTGAATGTCCGCCTCCAATAGGTGTACACTCCCGAAAATGATACACATCAGAGCACACATTCAAGCTTGTCCATAAAAGCAATGTGAAAGCACAATAACAAACATATACTTAATGTGAGTTACCTCTCTCCACACCCAGGATTATATTGTCGGCTGTGGATATCTAGGACCTGATTCACACCAAGTGAGAGAGATGAAGCAGTAAATTAACACATCACCAGAATCTCCATTAGTACATGAATACGTCACCTGAACCACCATAAGTACATGAATACATGACCAGAACCAAAAGTACTTGAATACAAGAATCAAGTTTAGTACAGCAAACAATTGTAATATCAAGTCAGACCTATAAACAATTGTATCGCATTAATCTACAACCTTAAAACTCTCAGTACTTCCTTAACAATGGTAAGGAGATACTGGGAGTTGCTATTAACAGCCGTCATCAGTCTGCGGACCATACAGGAACCACTGTAGTGATGAGAATTAGTCAGTATCACAAATAAACATTTACATCCAGGTACCTTATAGATGACATCATCTCTGGAGTTGTCTCTTTCTTTTTATCTCCATCTTGTTTTGATGCCATGATGACTTTTGAATACAAAAAAATGCAAAAGTGCAAGGGTTTTGTGAGACGCAAGACCTAAAAAGCCTACAATCCAGATGCAGCAGCTTCCAAGAAATTTCTCAAAAGTAGAAATTGGAAATGGAAGTAATTCTGTGCTCTCTGGAGTCACGACTATCCAATAGATAAGATATATTATGAATATGTATGTCTTCTTCATTGTTTATTAGAAAATATATGTAATTTTGTCTTAGGAGCTACTGCTCTGTTTTGACATGTGACTCTATACACCCCTCACTCTGGCCTTGGCACCCTTTTTTAAAAAATTTTCTGTATGTCTGTATTTCACGCAGGGCCCTGTAGGTTTGGATTTCTTTTTCCCTCAATAATAAAGATCTTAATTTAAAAACTGCATTTTGTGATTACTTGTGTTATCTTTGTCTAATATTTAAACTTGATTGGTGATCTGAAACATTTAAGTGTGACAAACATGCAAAAGAATAGGAAATCAGGAAGGGGCAAAACACTTTTTCACACAACTGTATATGCACAAAAACATTTAGTAAACTTAGCTTAGAGACGCTTCTGTCATAATAGAAGGTCTGAAACAGGGGGAACAGTGTCCATCCAGATCTGTTAGAGCACAATGGCTCCTCAAACAGCCTCCTCCATGGCTGACCCCTCTCTAATTTCTATTACACTTTCTCCATTGTCCCCCCTCCATACTAACCCCACTCCATATTGTGCCTCCATTTCCGGTTGCCCCCTCTCCATATCCATTCTGTGCCCCCTCTTCACACTAAGCCCTCATATTGCACCCTACACTGCCCTCTTCAAACTGTAACCACTCCTCACACTGTCCCCCTACACAGTAATATGGTCGCCACATCCACACATAAGGTATATCAACAACAGCCCCCAATATATAGTATGTTCACCACCACAGCCCCCATATAGTATAATGTCCTCCACAGCCTCCCATATATAGTATGATATCCACCACAAACCCCCATAAATAGTCCAAAACAGCCATCACATATACTATGATGGCCCCCACAGCACTCCATACTGTATTATGGTCCACAAACAGCAACTCAAATTAGTATATTCACCACAGCCCCCATTATAATGTCCTCCACAGTTCCATATACCAGGGATGTCAAACTGCATTCCTCGAGGGCCTCAAACCATGCGTGTTTTCAAGATTTCCTTAGCATTGCACAAGGTGCTGGAATCATTCTCTGCAGGTGATTAAATTATCACCTGTGCAATGTAAGGAAATCCTGAAAACATGACCTGTTTGCAGCCCTCGAGGAATGCAGTTTGACACCCCTGCCATATACAGTATGGTCTCCATATACGCTGCTGTCCCCCCCCACAGCCTCTCATTTCATGCCCACCAGCACTGCCTCTCATTTCATATCTCCTTGCACAGCCCCTCATTTTATTACCCCATCTGCACAAGCCCTCATTTTATTCCCCCATCTGTACAGCCCCCCAATAAATTCCCACCTCTGCACAGCATATCATTGCATTTCCCCATCTCCACAGACCCTCATTGTATTCCCCCCATCTGCACAGCCCATCATTTTATTAGCCCCCCTGTACAACCCCTCATTTTATACCCCTCTTAACAGTAATATAAGAATTAAAAAAGAAAACTTATACTTGCCTAATCCATGTTCCGTCCACTGTCTCCTCTTCTATGAAGTGCAGCATTGGGTGCATCGCGCCATACAACGTTCTTTGAGTGCGTCTTTTCCAACAAGGTACAGGTTGGAAGTGGCTTGCATCTTGCTAGAGTTCACGATTGAGCAGGAGGCTGATTGCAGATCCTCTGCTCTTGTCCCGGGTTACTCTGACATCAATTGTATTTGCGTCTGATAGATGCAGATATAATTAAGTGCAGAGAGGGAGCGATGGCCAGGTGCATTCAAAGAGAGAGAGCTGATTGGTATCAGTGACTGACACTGCTCCCTTTTGTGCCTGCACCCCGGCCGTCACTGTGCTGAATGTCTGCTGATGGAGGAAGGTGGCCTCAGGCATTGAGATTTTTTTTTCAGAGTGCGGCCCCCTTGGGTAGGCAAGAGATAGCACCTTAGGCAGGTGCCTACAACCTACATGCCCATATATGCCTTCCTATGACCTACATGCCCATATAGATGGCTTAAAGGGTTTATCCTACTGACAGATGCCCTTTAAAAACTATGCAATCATATTCTATCTTTTCTTTATTTCTATTCATCAAGTCTTTAGAAGCAGTCATTGCATTTGCCACTATTGCTACCATTTGGACTCGGTAGATCTGAAATTTCTATATTCTATGTGGCTAGCATTACTATGAGGACTACTGTGTGGCTGCTCCTTCTGCATAGATATTCGAGAGTTAAAATTTGGTTGAAAATTGCTCTACTGCCAGCACAATATTATGAGCACAGTATGTGGCTGTGTGTATTTGTTTTATTTTTATTGTTTTGATTCAACTTCACAGAAAATGCTATGGCAATTATCTTTAGTGTGGCTGATTTGTGGGCATTAGAAATGTTTCCTTCATGTTGCATTTCAATTAAATAAAACTAAATGGCATCGTCTTCAGCATAGTTTAGTAATATACTCCTCACTTAAATAGCATCAGATAGAAGGAAAAGTCATGGAATTATGGAAATCAAAAGCTCAATACAAATATTAGTGATATACAAAAGAAGAAAAAATGGCAACCGATTTCTCAAAATTTCTTGATTTATTGAAGATGAGCGCAACACAGAAATCCTGGCACTTACAGCCTTGGTTGCAATCAATGAAAATTATATGCACACAAACTACAGGACTAGTCTCAGATTCAAATACCAAGGCCTGGTTATGTGTCTTAGAAGTCCTTAAGTAGGCCCAGGCATTTCTGCAAAGTCTGACTTGGAGCTCAAGAAAGTTGAACAGACCGGGGCAGATGGAGCCCAGACCAGGGACAAGTGTGAAACACTGGTGTTGTGTTGGAAAATGGCTCTGGTGACACTTTTGCATTCCCTCGTGAAGGCCTCTTCATGGCATTGTTAATGTGGTCTCCAGACAAATTTCTGGCTCTCATTGCATCCATGACAAAAGCTGGACTCATTGCAGAAGAGGATGGACCTCCATTTAAGCTTCTATTACCATCATAATCTGCACTATGATAGCCTTTGAGACAGGTGTCGTAATGTCAATGGATCATTTGTAATCGGATGTCAGGCTCATAACCCAGTATCGTGCAAATAAATTCTGATAGTTTGCATAGAAACTGTTTGATGCCTTATGCTTAGTATGTGACATTTAATTTCACTTTCATTACACATTACAAAATAGACCGCTGCTCGCCATTTTCCAAATCTGACAGACGTGGTCAATATCATGGAGAGGCGTTCACAAACGAATGTCACACTGGTTCTACTCCTGGGACTGTGTTGTGTGGGGGGGGGGGGGGGGGGGGCTAATGTCTGTCCTGTATTTAGAAAAAGAGAAGCAGAAAGGAATAAAGATAAGATGACGAAAAGATTTTTTTTAAAATGGAGAGTGTTCATGGAATCGTTATTGTCTACTGGGGAAATTCAGGAGATAATGAGGTCTTTTGTTAACTCAGATTGGTATTTGTTAGAAGACTTAAGTGGTAGTTTGAGTAAATTAAAATTTGTCACATGATAATTGCATCAGATGTTGTATGTTCAGGATTTGATTGTCGGATTACAATCATTAAAGTTGGATAGATGTGGACATTATGGGATATGTTAATTGTATTTGTGTTACAAAGAGTAACGATTGTTTTGTTTTTTGTGTAACAATCTAAAACAACATTTGCAGTATGTATTTTGCTGATTTGTTTAAAAAAAAAAAAAAAAAACAATAAAAATGATGTTTAAAAAAGAAAATGTTGTTTCCATTGTGTCTTCATTTGCATGCTATTAATATATCCAATGATGCTATGCTTTTCGGAATTCCATTACTTTTCTTTCTTGGTGCTGCAATTTGAGCGTTGAGGAGTGCATATTGATTTACAACCTAAAAGTAAAAGGGTTATGACTAGTGATGAGCGAATATACTCGTTACTTGAGATTTCCCGAGCACGTTCGGGTGTCCTCCGAGTATTTTTTAGTGCTCGGAAATTTAGTTTTTATTGCCGCAGATTAATGATTTACATCTCTTAGCGAGCATAAGTACATGTGGGGGTTGCCTGGTTGCCGGGGAATCCCCACATGTGCTTATGCTGGCTAACAGATGTAAATCATTCAGCTGCGGCAATAAAAACTAAATCTCCAAGCACTAAAAAATACTCGGAGGACACCCAAGCATGCTCGAGAAATCTCGAGTAAGGAGTATATTCGCTCATCACTAGTTATGACACTTGGTAGAAGACCTTGGAACCCTTCATTCTGATTGGCGATTCCAACTCACAGAACCCAATGTAGTTAGGTATAATATAAAATATTCCGATCCATCAACATTTTTAGTTTCCTTAGTAATGCTTCAAAATGATGAACATTCTTTTTCCGAAGACCTTATTTCAGTGTCCAGGAGATAATGGTTGCCTTTGAGGGTCTGTTTATCCTAGGAAACTACCTTTATCTTATTTTTAACACAATAATCCTAGGATAAGATTAGCGCTAAACATTTGAGGAATTTTCCACAAACTTAACCACAGCACAGCTATATATCCCTACAGTTATGCCCCTAGGGTACTAAAGGGAATATTCTTTGTGGTCAGAGGCTCTTCTGGCACATTTTCTCATCTGCATCCAATAACATCCCACCTATTTCTTTGCACATTCTTATTGTATCTAAAGTTCTTTTCAAAGGAGACCCCCTGGGGACATCTTAGTGGTCCTTCCATGGGTTGTAACCACACGTAATAGAGAGTTTTTCAATGTCTCCTCACTGTCTTGGATTTAAGGCATAAATTAGGCTTAACCACATAGATGTCCGTTCTGGTTTGTCTTGTTATTTATAGATGAAGTCTCCGGGGGTCTCGTTAGTGTTTGATATCTTCAGTTTTGCGTACAAAGTTGTTTCATGACAGATATTGATGGCATATCTTGAGGATTTGCCAATAATGTCCAACTGATGTGGAAATGTCCAATGCCAAGTCATAACTCCTATGATGCAATACGTCCAGTTTCTCTTTAATAAATCTGTATACATTTCCTGAAGACTATAAATATCATGTATGGAAACCAGAAAATATGTTGGTCATAGCATCCAACCTTGTTGCTTTTTTCATTTTCAGACCAAGATAAAGTATTCTACAACCTGAGGCTTTCATGGCTGATATGTGAACAACTACATAGTAAGTGTGCTGCAATCTCTCACCTCCACATGTCAGGTTGTCAATCAAATAACAACCAGGCTCTCAATTTTAAAAACAGAGATGTCCGGATTCACAATCCTCGTGGATAAGTGACAATGGATATATTTAATACAATTAGATTCAATTTCAATGAGATAAAGGGGAGTGGTTACAGTGCCCTCACTGTATAGTGAGTGGTGACTGCACCGCCCGGATGACTGGAAGACAGCGGCTGCAGGGAAAATATAAAATCATTTTCTGCCTGTAGCTGCTGCTCCAGTAGAACAGCCAGACGTGATTTTAATGCTATTTATTAACCCATTATTTGCAGGTGAATGTTAGATTTCCTTTAAGTCCATCTTAAATGTTTGAGTAAAGTGATATTATGATCCTTAATAGAACTACTGGAACTAAAAAGTAAAATATCAACGAAGGCGAGATGCTTTAAATGGGTTGTTAGTCTTCTGATGAGTTAATATGTGACTGCAGACTTTGGATTCTTTACAACATATGTGGCACCCCAGGGGTCCGGTTGTCACAGTGGCATTGCCTCCCTCACATGGGGTGATGTCATGCCTGGAAGCAAGGAGGGATCCCCTTTCCAGGTACTTCAGCATGCAACACCTTTCCAGACTCCAGACCAGAATGGGAGCTCTACCACCTGTTTTAGGGGAGCTTCCCTATAAGTTCTGCCTGGAGGCGGGGTTAGTTAGTTTTAGTGTGTGAGTCTGAGAGGAAGGAAGAGGAGGCAAGTGAGGAGAACCTGAGGGATTGGAGCTGCGACTGAGCTCACCCCAGGACTGAGTGCCAAAGACCGGACACCGGAGTCACTGGTTGTATGGGAACTGCAGGCCCAGCAACTAGAACCTGAGGGCAGGAGATTGCAAGTCTCCTAGCCCCAGCTGACATCCTGAGGCACAGCAGCATACTAGAGCCCGGAGTCACTGGTGTGCCTGCCAGTGCCGTGGGGTACTCAATATTGAGCCGGTCCTGAAAGGGATGTGTCACGGTGGCCATGACCCGGTCCATGGCCCTAGGCATCCAAGTAAGTGGGAAA